>NC_039244.1:15068011-15135347 GCF_003368295.1 Carassius auratus | reverse complement strand
ACGTACTGGACACTGGTCAAGTGCAATGTCAAGACTTTAAATGACACAATAACACTGTACAGCTAGGTGGCATTTTCTGCATGTCAGCATTACACCGATGTAAAAAATAGCACGGTATAAAACAAAAAGACACATTTGGACTAAGAGTGGTCAAACTGCCAAATTGTCCACTTTATTTCTCATCCTTTTTTCTTTTTTCCACATCACCCCTTAAACCAGCTGCATCTCTATGCCCAACATTTGAAAACTGGTCGCAGTGGGCAGTCGTTGACCACGCCAAAACTCTGAGCCCTTACACACCCAGACAAGATTCCACACCTCCAAGATCAAGCCACATGAGAAAAAGGCCTTCTAAGCAGAGGTCAAGGGCCTGGTCCAGTGAGAGTAGTTTCTGTATAATATTAAGATGAATGCGGCGCACCCAAAATAGAAAAAAAAGTTAACTTGAGCCCTGGAAATGCAGCAAGGTGTACATCACGTCATACTTTAGTTACATACAGTCAAGAACAGTGTCCATGTGTACATTCATAGTGAGGTGCATTTTACACAAGTTTCAGGTAATACATTTAAGTATCACAGCAGTGCATTGTGGTTTAGTATCTTGTGCCCTTTTCTTCAAAGCACCTGATGGGAACAAAGTTGCACAAATAAACACTAGTTACTAAAAAAAAAAAAAAAAACACGATGTGACCGGATAAAACCCTAAACTCACCTCTGCCTCTCTGGCAGTAGGTAAATTGGGTCTCATCATATCACTTCTTGGCCTTTGTTGGTGGACTGTCTTACAGTCGGCCTTCTCAAAGGAGTTTCTCCTTTACAACAAAAAGAACACAGTGTAAAAGACATACTAGACCCTTTGCATTGAACAATTTTAGACATCCAAGTAGGTAAAAACCAAATCAACCCCTACCTTGATCCTGAGGTCCACTAACTTGCCTCCAAGATCTTGGTTTGGCACCATAGGTCAACCAGTTCTCTTGGTCAGAGACAACACCCTCTCTCCATTTTCGTTCTAAAAATATTTTTGCATGAGTAGACCACCTTGTGACAGCATTAAAGTGCAAATTCAAATTATTATTATTATTTTTTATATCACCCTTACCAATACAAGGCCTGCACAAGGCACCCTTTTGAATTCTCTTATCTGCTTTAGCCAGAGAGCCACACTCCTCAAAGCACTCTCCTTTGGGATGCACATGAGCCTGCTCATGTAGACCACAGCTCTCTTGGCCTTCACACAGCAGCTTCCTGTGCCGGTGTTTGGCACAGTGATGGCCACAAGAGGGAAGGCATGCCTACTGTAACTCTTCCTCTTCGGTATTCTCGGAGATTCACAGTTACTCCCGCACATCTGTGTCGAGGTCATACTCACAGTCTTGATCGGACGCCTCGTCTCTCTCAAGATGGCTGTGTTCGGCCACTTTGCACATTCCTACTTCATCCTGCAAGCTTGAGCCGCAGCACACACACATTTTCTGGCAGACAGGGCAAGTTTTGTCCACACTCAGGAGCTCTTTTCTGGAGCTAACAGGAACGTCAGTGGTTTCAGCCAGCTTACCACCACCAACATACACATGCCCCGGAATGAGATCAAGATCCTCCACATCAGTGGAGAACATTTCATCTCTGGAAGAGAGCTCATCTATGGACGGACTCAGAACACTCTGGCGTTCTTGGGTCACGGGAGGGTAGTAGCTGTAGGAAATATGCACTGCCGATTGAGGACAGATAGTTTTGTGGAGGCAACAGCATAGATGGAGAATCAAAGTAAACAAGTGGGTCAATCGTGCGTTCAAGACTAAGGCCAGTTGTTGTCTTATTGCATGGCAAGCGAAGGATTTGATATGACAGGTCAAACTCTTCAGAGAGCTTTATGAGAGGCTCCATACCATCAGCATCAGTAGATGCAATATTCTGTACCAGCTCATCACCTGGTTTCTCCGAATCGAGGTCCTCCGTTGGATCAGCAGGGTCTTTGACACCACTACAGAACACATTGCCAGTTGCATTGGTTGTTGACTTTTCATTTTGGCAGCATGTTTCATCAGGAACACTTTGTTGCTCATTATCCACATTGGCATCCTCTTTCTCATGGACAGAGGAACTGTCAAGGGGTAGCACATCTGATAGCATACATTCATCCAGTCTACCCTGGCTAGATTCAGCATCATACGCAGAGTCGCTGTAGGTTGTGGGCCTTGTGACCTGATCCTCCTTGCCTTCCTGAGAGGTGAGCTCTAATTTAGAGTCTTCATTTAAACAGGTCAGTTTATCTCCTTGTACTACATCAGGGGTAGACGAGACCACAGAGTTAAGCCCCTTGTCACCACCTTGTTCACTGGCCTTCAGACTCTCAATTTTGTCTAGCAGTTTGTTGACTGAATCACTAGGATCAGTTTGGACCTCAGAACAGGCAGTCTCCCGATGCGTCCCTGCATGTTGATAGTGGTGGCGGACACGCAAATCATAGGATGCAACGGAGGGGAAGTGGGGGTTGATTCTTCTGTAATCAATAGGCTGCATGGGTGCATGTGGGATCACATACCCAGGATACTGCATAAACTGATAAGGGGCCACATACGGTCGGCCGAATTGCAAAGCTGGAACAAAGAGAAAAAAAAAAATGGTTGTGATAAATTAACTGATAGTCAGCAGTAATCACTGCCTCAAAAGACTGAACTTACATGGCCCTGGAAAGCCATAGTGGCCATATGGATTCATGGGCCATTGATACATATAATAAGGTTGAGATGGTGGCTGAACATAGAAAAAGGGCCTGGTGTGGTTTACTGGATGGTGAGGTTGCCCAACTCCCATTGATTGTGAAGTGTTGTTTATGCCTAAAAACAAAAACAAAACAAAGTTGCATTTGCCAGATCATTATAGGCTACATAATTAGCATTTGCCTGGGTGTAGTTATTCAGTATCCCTGTCGTTCAAACAATAGAGCATAACGCTAGAAACAAAGTCATGGGCTGAGAAGATTACCTTCCATTTCTTGTGAGGAGACGAAGACAGCACAGGATACAAAACACCGCAATACTGTACAACAAACGTTCCACGCTCAAAACCACGATATATTAGACCAAACAAACAATACCAATAAAGGAAAAGAAAGGACAGGCATTCTATTAGCACATTTTATATTACAACAGCAAAAAAAAAAAAAAAAAAAAAAAAAACACTAACCTCAGATGTGAAAGTGACAAAGTGGACTTAAATGTGTATAAAGCGAGAGCAACTAACTCTGGCAATAAAGTTTTTCACTTCGGATTTATAAGTTATGCTTGTTTTCAGCGATCCACGCAATCAAATGGCAGCCAGCAGGTGTATCCAATTTATCCTTTATTCAGCAAAGCACTGACGTCGGACTTTATCATAAGCAGTCTATGCCTCTAGTCTACCTCATTTAAAATAATAACAATAATAAATATATATAATTATTATAGTGTTGCTTCATAATTCATATATTAATTTGTTTTGTATTATAATTCAACTTAATCAGTTCACATTTATGTACTCCAGTTTCACTAATCTACCCATTGTTATGTTGATGAAATGCGCTTCCTCACAGTCACAGCGCCTCTATGCGGATAGATATTTCAGTTTTACGTGTGAGTGAAGGAGAGCACTGCTCCTCTGTCAATACACGGTGAGTACGTTATTATCAATCGACAGCTCATAAAATACTTCAGACAGTTGAGTTGACTAAAAAGTATTAACAGGGCCACATGTAGAAGATTCTTCGTAATGTAGCTGACCAGTGTTTTGATTATTAATCCTAAGCGTTAGCCTGCTAGCGTACTAGTATTCAATATCAGCGGGCAAGTTAAAACAATAGTAGGGGTTTGATTTTAGTACACGTCTGTCCGTACGGGTTGGACAAATAACAACGAAGACAGTAAAACATCCGTTTATCTAGAAACTGAAATGTATTTGAGTAGACTTAACGTTAGCTGACTAGCTTCGTGTGAGTTGTTGTGGTTTCACTTTCCAATTCAAAAGACAGCTAGCGTAATAGCTCATGTGGATTTAGTGTAAAAGCATCAATACAGGTTATTTAAATGATGTGACATTCATGTATGCAAAATATTAACAATGACTGCAAATAAACGATAAAATGACTCTGTATGTTTGACAAGATGATCAACAAATGTGTTGCTGACTCTTGTTTATGCTTCAAACATAATAAACCAGTAAGCCACCATTTCTAATGCCACTAAACTTGAACTATAAACCCAACTACAGTGTAATTAGTTTGTTTTCTGATGCATAAGAAACAATGAATAATTCAGGCCCTGCGTGTTTTAAACCTAAAGCTTTGATGACTCTCTTTCAGCTATGGCCTCTCTCAGTGATCAGCTGGAGGAGCTGAGGGTGAATGTGGAAGTCAGCTTGTCTACTCCAGGTTCTGCCCAGGAGATGAGGGCAGGGGTGACAGCCATGGCCAACATCCCCCTCCCACCCTCCAGCAAATACCGCTACATCGCTGCTGAAAGCATGTTGACGGAGAACAGTAATGGAAATAATAAGAAGGAGGTGAGAGCTGGTGTAATGATTCATTTTCCTCTGCAATCCAAAGAGTGTATGATTATATATACAGCAGGAAGCAAAAAAATTTACTTTTTAACCATTTGCATGTAGTGAATGCATACAAGGCTATGACCATGTCTTGAAGATTGGGGGATAAAGGTGGGTAGTAGAAGTAGTCCTTTAAATAAAAACGATTTAAAGGTTTTAAAGGAATAAAGAAAAAAAACACATAAAATAACTATCCATTATTGAAATCAAAATATTTAAAAATACTATTTTATTTTTAAATACACACACATTTACTCTTTGTAATATGTTAAAAATGGCATATTACATATTTATGGCATATTAATGTTTCTTGTACTCCATTGTGAACTACAGTAATCACTTATATGGTGAAAAAAAAAAAAAAAAAAAGTAGTTTGCATTAATGGATATGGTTTTTAGTTGTTTAACATCTCTGTCATAGAACAGTTATCAAAAGTTTAGCTACTCTTATATCCTACTTTGCACTTTCTCTGTTAAACATGAAGTGTCATGAAAATATATCTTATACACAATTTGTCCTTATCCGATTATTTGGGGGGAACTGTCTTTGGTGGTTATGGGCCTGACTGTATAAATTGGGAATGTATGGGTTTATATTGGCCATGTGAATGATTGACATTAAGCGCATAATAATACATAGCTCTGGGTAATCTGTCACAGTTTCCTCTCGTGTTTCACAAGAATTTGTTCTCTTTCCACTCATTTATATGACTTCCTAGTTCATTTTTACCAACTGTTGTTGTTTCTGGGTTGTAATGTATTCTTGTATGACTATTCTGTTGTTCATTAATTTCTTCTGATCTTTTTAGTCCCTCAGCCTCCTGCAGAAGCTTTCCACCGCTCTTAACATCTTGGAGAAGTATGGCTCCAATCTTACCAACCCCAACAGGCCGAAGTACTGGCGTACAGTAAAGTACAACAATCCTGTCTTCAGGACAACTGTAGATTCTATTCAGGTGTGTGGTGGATGAGATTATGAGGCTTTTTGTATGAACCATACAAATTTCTGTGGTTACTATTGTTTATCTTCCTCTTTCAGGGTGGCAGAGCAGTACTCAACCTTTATGGCTACACCGATCAGCAGCAAGATGGCTTGAGCTTTCCTGATGATGTTGTCCAGCCAGATGTTGGGAAGGTGGCATCAGTGACTCTTGAGGTCATGTGTCTCCGTATGGAGCTGGACATGCTAATCAAGGTCTGAGGCTGTCAAGTGTAAGCACTTAGTGGGTTTATCACAAATAACCATTCAGCTCACATAGAGTCTTTCTCTTTTCTGTAGGGTACCCATCCTTATCCAGAGTTTTTTGAAAGACTTATTCCCTCCCTCAGAGTGCTGGTACAGTTTTTTTTTTTTTCCCATTCTGCACTTATTTAAATTTGTCGGATTATTTATATGGTTACAATAACTTGTCCATGCACTTTTTTCAACATCAAAATAGTAGGTTAAAAGTGATATATACACTACCACTCAAAAGTCACTTATTTATTATATACTTTTTAATAGAAATTAATACTTTTGTTCAGCAAGGGTACATTAAATTGATCAAAAGTGACAGCAAGGACATTTATAATGTTACAAAAGAAACAACGGAAATTATAAATAAATAAAAATGTTGGAATCGCCACAAAAATATTAAGCAACACAACTGTTTTCTGTTTCTTGAGCTCAAAATCATTATATTAGAATAATTTCTGAAGGATCATGTGACCCTGAAGACTTGAGTAATGGCTTCTCAAAATAAATAAGCTTTGCTATCACATGAATCAATTAAATTTAAATTCAATTTTTTTAAATGCATTAAAACAGAAAACACTTATTTAATAAATATTAACTGTTTTTTTTTTTTTGTTTTTTTTTTTTATACAAAATTAGTTTCTGCTGTATTTTTGATAAATGCAGCCATGGTGAACATAAGACTTCTTAACAGCCTAAAACTTTTGAATGGTGGTGTTTGTATAAGGGAAAGTGCTTCTGTTAGAGTTGTTTCCTTTTTTGCAAGTTATGTTAATACTGTGGCCTCCATATAATGTCTATACAGGATGAGGGAATCAGCACAGATGCAGTTACCTTCTCTCCTAGTGAAAGTCCATGGGAAAAACAAACTCCCTCGCCTGCATTGACTCCTCTTGAGCCTAAATCTCCATTCAGTCCAGCCCACTCTCTCTCTTCTCAAGTGCCCTCTAATCAAACAGGTAAGCATGTCACAATTACCAACCCTGGCTTTCCTTTTAAAGAATAGATTTAATTGTGAGTGTCCGCTTTCATCATTTCTATTCTATTCCGTGGAACTGCTCTGCAGAGATCTGCACCATATGTGGTATATTTCCGGTGTCTGCTCACTGTCCCACCTGTACTCAGCGGCTGTGCTTAGAATGTGACAGGCTTTATCACTCCCATTCAGGGCGTTCCACGCACATTAGGATTCCTGTGACTTCCTCAAAAGCCACAAAACGGCTCAGGTTAGCACTGTTACTCTGGAAGGTTGAGAGAACATATTTGTGTAGAGGATTTTGTTGAACACCTCTGTATGTCGCCATTTCTTTTTTTTCCTTAGCTCATCGCTGTCAACATGGCAGTGTTCATACTGCACTACAGTAAATACGGTTCAACAGGTTTTGTGTGAAACCTGTGATCGACCCCGCTTGTCCTCTGCTGCGCCATCTCTACAGGAAGAGCCATCTCAGCCCTCTACAATATCTGGTTAGTCTGTGCATCCTTCTTTTTTTTTTCAGTTTACTTTCACTTTTTCCCCATTAAATAGGCCATCAGTGATGTTTGACCTTTTGATATGTCAAGCTGATAATTCGACATGACATAAACATCTGAAATCAGTTTTTTTATTTTTTTTCCCCATCACTTCCTTCTATCAGAATGGCAATGTAAAAGCTGCACTGTGGTGAATGCAGGCAGCAGCATTCTGTGCGAGGTGTGTGAGCGCCCTCGTCTTGCCACCAGACCCCCTGTCACACCCTCACGTCCGACCCCCTCCTCTGCAGGACTCATGGACAGCCAGGTGCCATTATCTACTACATACCATATGCAGTTTTCTTACAGATTACAGGTTTTTTGTTTACATATATAGGTGAAGTGTATAATTTATGTACCAATAAGTCAAATCAAGCTATAGCGCTTCATACAATACAGTTTTCAGAGCATTTTCACGGTAACACATGGCTAAATAACAGAAGCTAACTTATTTAAATACAAAACAAATTCAAATTCTGCCGTAAAGCAGCTCTAGAAAAAAAATGGTGTAATTGTTTAGTTCCAGTCAGTTCAGTGTTGATTCAGTTCAATTCATTAAGTGTAAAGTTAATTAATTATGAAATGAGTTCTACAGAAGGCAACATTGTTATTCATCTCAAGTCAGTTCAATGTTGATTCAGTTTAATTCAATAACGGTGTTAATATTGCAAAAAATCATAAATTGTTAAAGTAATTTGATTCAGATATAAGCTGCTCTATGAAAAACAATAGTATCATAATCCAGCTCAATTCGAATTCAGTTTTGTTCTCATCTGATAGTGTCTATTCATTCAGTTATATTGTCTATTCGAATGCACTATGTTGCAAAAAGTAATGTAAAGATTCCCTACATTCTCTACTGTTTATCAGGAAGTTCTGATGTATAAACTTCTAATGAGCCAGTGTTATTTTGGTGTGCTAAATAAAGATCACAGTTCTTTTTGGTGCTGCTGCTGGTGGGTGTAATAGATAATCTATTTAACACCGATTAACTGAAGAGAATTGTCATTGCAAATGAAATGAGTCTCATACTGAGTTTTATCCTGAATGCAGGTTCCTGTTTTGACTTCTCCTATTTTCCTTGTCATTTAGTGGGTTTGCCAGTTTTGTACGTATGTCAACCACACACTATCACCTGTATGCGAAATGTGTTGTCTGTCGAGGTCAGAGCCTGCTCTGTCACTCCCTAAGCCCCTCCCACTCTCACCAGTCAAGGACATCACACCGCTTCCAGCGCCACCTAAAGTCATTCCCACTGAGGACCCTGATTTCAAAAGGCAAAGACTGATGAGGGAGGAAGGGCTTAAACTTATTCAGATCATTCGTGTAAGTTTGATCGTTTTTGTTGTTGTAGCCTGCGCATCATCCTCAGAAGTTTACAAGTATCCTCATTGCCTCTGTCCTTTTCTCAGGAGGGAGAGAAGAAAGGAGTGAGCCCAGAGGAGGTTTACACCAGCATGTGTGTGTCAGGAAACAGTAATGTAACACCGTATGATTGGCTGAAAGCCGAGCTACCTCATGTGCTTGATGAGATCTGTGTGATGGCGGCATCCTGTCAGCAAGAACCCAACACACAATCAAACTGTTTAGGGGGGGACAATGGCCAGGATGGACAAAAGAGCAATGCAGTGCCCCTGTCCAGAGCAGAAGCTAAACGGGCCTGGCTGGCAGCAGGGGGCGACAATGAGAAGGCTGTCAGACAGGCTCTCAGAGCCCGAAGAGTTAAAGTGAGTAAAGACTATTCTTGTGCATCCAAACACCATAATACTGATACTCGTACTGATTAAACATCTATGGCTACTATTTGGGGAATTTCATCTGTGTTTCTAGACTTTTCAGAATATTTAGTGATGTAACTTTAAATGCTAACATTAAAATTGAAGGGATGGCAGTAGGAAAGAAAGCTTAATTTGGAGAAGCTGTATGTCAAGCTGTGTTTTGATACTATTTTAGGCAACAACTTTTATTAACATTTACAACAGGATAAGAATATATAACGCTTAACAGATCCGTTTTCTATATGTACAGGTACATATTTCAAGTTCAAGTTCATTTTATTTATATTGCACATTTTATAACAGCCACTGACTGACCAAAGTGCTTTACAGAACTACAAGATTAAAACAATAATACCATGACACAAAATTCTAATAATAACATTGTTAAATGTCATTTTTAAAATAATTGTTATAATGTTGCCTAGTCACAGTTTTTAGTGTTTTATTTTTTATATATTTAAATGAAATAATATTGAGTATTAATGTTGTCCGTAACATGAAAATAATTATTGGCTTATCAGTATCATTCCTGGTAAATATGACATTTTGGCTCTTTTTGTTTGTTAGGTAAAAGAGCTTGGCTCTCTGGGCTTTAATGATGTGACCCGCTGTGAAGAAGCCCTGCGGCAGAGTGGAGGGGATGTGAGGGGGGCTCTTGCTCTGCTGCAGCGCCCTTTACTGGAGCCATTTCATCAGCGCATGTGGAGTGACGAACCAGAGCCCCCCATTGACATCAACCATCCTGATAAACAGGTGACTGGCCTTTTACCTTAATGGAGCTTCACTGAGACACTGCATTCCTTTCTCACCATTAGATGTACAAAACAGTTTTTTGTGAAAACTTAGTCTGTATCATTTTTTGTGTGATATATATATATATTGTGTTCAGCATGTTTGCCGTAGGCTGCTAGCAATGTTTGACCTGCCCAGCTGGGGGCGCTGTGAGCTGGTTCTGTCTTTGCTGCGGGACCCCACAGCCACATACACACTGGAGGATGTGGTTCAGGCAGTGCGTGAATCACCTGACCGGGACTTCATTCGCCGTGTGCTGAATAAGGAATGCCCCATCTGTCTGTCAGTTTTTCCCCACAGCAAGGTACTTTGCATCAGCTCCTTCCCTTCTATGTGATGGACTCCAAATCTTACACTTTTGACTTTAGGCATATGAACTGTTAAAGGGGAAGTTCACCTAAAAATCATCATCAAGTCATTTACTCACCATTATGTTGTCAATTACTTCAGTGGAATGCAAAAAGAAAACATTTTGAAAAATGACTACTAGTCATACTGTCCCACTGGGTCCAGTTCACAAACGATCTCTACATGGAAAAATGCTACATTACATTTTTTGGGGGGTAATGAATGTGTTTGAAAGTACATTAAATCAGGGCTATTTTTTGGTGTTTTTCTGTCTGTCTTAGATGCGGTCTCTGACATCGTGCCAGTGTTCCGTGTGCTGTGGATGTTTCAAGCAGCATTTCACCATAGCGGTGAGGGACAAGCACATCAGAGACATGGTGTGTCCTGTCTGCACAGAGCCTGACATCAACAACCCTGAGCACCTGAATAGCTACTTCTCCACTCTGGACATACAGGTACTGCTAGAGAGAAAAAAAATAAAGAGGATCAGTGCAATACTGGGACTTGAAACAGCAGCAATATAGCTGGGCTTCAAGCTACTCACTGTGATGTATGAAACCATCTTTTGTGCGTTTGTGTCTGTCTCTATATGTGTGTGTGACTGCCCAGCTCAGGGATTGTCTTGAGCCGGATGTGTACGATCTTTTCCACAAGAAGCTGACTGAGCAGGCTCTCATCAAGGACCCAAAGTTCCTGTGGTGCAGCCATGTGAGTGACACTGCCTCCCTGCACTTTTCACTTCTTCTCATAGATAGCTCTCTTGCTCAATCTGCTTTAGTCTCATTCAAGCATAATTTAGTGATCTGAAAAGAGGTGCACAATGTGATCTCATGCATCTCTTTCACTCTCTCCTCATTTCCACAGTGCTCATATGGCTTCATCTATGACGGCGATCAACTCAAGGTCACCTGTATGCAGTGCAGGAAAAGCTTCTGTGCGCAGTGCAAAAAACCGGCAAGTGTTTTCAGAAAGCAAGAAACGGAAATACAGGAACCTCACATGAACACAAGACTTGAATTTCAGTGTTGGGGAGTACCTAAAAGTAGCAGCACTATCAATTCACCTGTGTTTTTCAGTAGAGTCAGTAGCTTCAAAAGAGTGTCACATAATGCAATAACACATTATGTTTACCAACAAGTCCAAAACAAACTCTCATATGTATGTCTAGTGACAAAAAAACTGAATGAATATTTAATTGAATGATGGTAGTTAATGTCTTACTCTTTCTCTGTCTGTCTCTGTTTACAGTGGGAGCCGCAGCACATGGGGCTCTCGTGCGAGCAGTTCCAGCTGTGGAAGCGAGAGAATGACCCCGAGTACCAGAGGCAGGGCTTGGCAGGATACCTGCGTGACAATGGGATCAGTGAGTCACCTTTTGATTTGCTCTAGAAGCCTGTCGGATCTGTCCTTTCACTCTTCTAATCCAAATATACTCGCAGCAAACAGTATTGCTGCCATCTCTGCCCCTGCCCCACTCTGACAGCCAGAATGGATCTTATCCTTAAGGAACAAATTGCCTGCTTACACAGTCTGTTTTTGTTGTGTTTGGTCCAGTGGAGAAGGAAAACCAAATATAATATTAATGCTGGGTATTTTTCCACAGGCATTTTCATTCTGACTTCACACCTCGTGAGAGAGTTACTGATTGCTCAATAGTTGTTTTTAGTGTAGCGTTTCACTTAAGACTTTTTCTCTCCCTCTCTTTTCTTCTGATTCCATTCATCTGGATTTCCTTTTATCTGTATATCTGTCATTCTGTCCATACATCTGAAGGTCCTTTTAATGATTCAGTATGCTGAAATATTAAATATGGAGTTCTATAGATGGAATTTCAAAGAGATATATTTATCAGTCTGCCTGTCCAACTCTATCTATACTGTATATCTGTCTGTAATACGGATTGGTATGTGGCATGTGTTAATTGTGACTAATCAAGATCTGAAATGTCAACAATAGAATGCTCTCGTAGCCTAAAATATGGTCATATAGCATTGTTCAGATCTAGTTCACCATACAACAATTCTAGGTTTGAATGAGGAGAATTAAGAATTCAACCACTGCATTTCAGGTATTGTTTTATATATATATATATATATATATATATATATATATATATATATATATATATATATGTATATATATATATGTATATATATATATATATATATATATATATATATATGTGTGTATATATGTATGTCGATTTAAACATTAAAGCATCCAAACACAAGATGCAGAAACGCTGAACAGAGTAACTGGTCACTCGCACTGTGTTCGGAGCTCACGAGATCGAGAGCCGCGTATCACGGACAGCGACACTGAACCGAGCTCTCTTCTGCGAAGTTCTCCTCGAAGTCCCTCCTGCACCTGAACGAACAAATACAAACCGCAGTTTGAACAAAAAAAAGGGATGAAAGAGCCCAATTCAGTACTCGCGGTGTTCTGGTGTTCAGGGCTCGCAGAGAAAGGCATCTCAAAACACTTGAACATCGAATTTGCTTATTTTTTCTCTAGTGCCGACAAATACATACAAGCATGTCAAAATACCCACCTTGGAAATTATGCTCGAAAAAAACTGTCAGTTATTTCTGAAGTGAGAGTAAACAGTTGAAGAAAAATGGGATGTGTATTATATTGGATGTGTTCATGGTCTCTTAAAGTGACCGCGCCTAATTTAGCTACTGGCCGCTGTAATGTTAATCCAAGAAAATGAAAATCACTCACTGCTCTTGACTGAATTACTTTGTAGTTTTAACAGTCAAACCAAAAACTATTCAGACACCAGACATAATTTTTATATATATACAGCGAAACTGTAATAATGTGAGAAATGTGTCTGAATAAATGTAGCTTTGATTGTATATTTCATTTTTACATTGAAGACTAACCAGTGCTATTTTACATGCAGTTATTTGGTTTCTGTACCTTGACACCTACAAACTTGAAAAAAAAAATGTAAACATTGTGTAAATAGCATAAATAAATAAAAATAAACGAACATACAAATTAAACAATTTCAGACAGGACCCACTGATACAACCTTCACCGGGTCCCCGCTGACCCCAGCTACGGCAATTCGAATGAGACATTTTAATCTAGATTAATTTCAAGATCACAGTGAGATTAATCTAGATTAAAAAAATGTATCTATGCCCACCACTAATATATATATATATATATATATATATAAAATAAAGAACAACTCAATTTGATCTGTTACCTGTCAAGAAATGGGTATCAAGTGGTGCAATCAGTAAGCAGTTACAAAAATGAAATCAATGATTTGTAAATAAATATATACTTGAATATATAATAAATATATAACGTTTATAATAAATGTATATTTAAATATGTAATGTAAATTTTAAATGTAGTTATTATTTATCTTCGTGACTCATATTTTCTTCCTTTTAAAGCTAAAACCTATTTCTTTTCATTTTATGCCATGTCTGTGTATTTGTCTGTTGACGGTTACAGGAAAAACCTGGATTTTATTTGATTTACCTGGATTTTCAATGTGATTTGATTGTCATGACAATAGACAAAGAGTCTGATTGATTATGTAAATTATGTTTCTTTTATTAAATGCAAAAAAATTCAACATTCACTGTATAGGCTAAAAAAAACTGTCACACAGCCCGTTCTTTCTGTCATGTAATGCTTTTTTCTATATGTGTGTTTCTGTCTTGTAGCTTGCCCTAACTGCAGGTTCCAGTATGCCCTGGCCAGGGGTGGATGTATGCACTTCAGTTGTTCCCAGTGCAGGTATCAGTTCTGCAGTGGATGCAACAACCCCTTCCACACAGTGAGTTTCTGTCTTGTCTTGTCTTGTCGTCTTAGGATTGTTTGTGCCTATTTGTAGCTCTATGTGCATTTTATACGGCACTGTACGTGACTGTGATATTCAGTTTGAAGCCAGCTATGGCTGGGCTATGAGTAGAAGCCTTCTCGGGAGCACTGTTTCCTCCCCCCTTTTATTCATCCTCTTTCCCTCACATCTTGCTCACTCCTTCTCTGGCAGACGTGTGCAGTGAACCAGTGTACTGTGACAGGTCTGCATGCCCATCACCCCAGAGACTGCCTCTTCTACCTCCGAGACTGGGAGCCTGCCAGGCTTCAGGCCTTACTGCAGGTACACACACACACACACACACACACACACACACACACACATACACTCGCTTTAACACAGGAACACACATTTCCTCCTAAACATTCACACGCACAGCACTTGTGTGCCAGATTTGGTGATGAAATATCACTTCTTATCTCCACTGATTTA
Source organism: Carassius auratus (assembly GCF_003368295.1). Classification (NCBI taxonomy): domain Eukaryota; kingdom Metazoa; phylum Chordata; class Actinopteri; order Cypriniformes; family Cyprinidae; genus Carassius; species Carassius auratus. The sequence goes on along the minus strand of NC_039244.1, from coordinate 15,120,820 downwards.
TTCCGGAGATTTGTTTGAACGTCATTTTTTTTTTCCTCAGAAAAAGGGGGTGAACTACAATACTGACACTGCACCAGGAGCACAGACTGGTACGTCTTTATTCGTAAGATTCGTAAGGTTTGTTCTAACAGCCTGTTCACAAAAGAAAGATAACTATATTAGCGTCCACACCAGTGAACAATAATGTTCTGTGTTTTGTAAGCGCGTACTAAAGTTATGTTGTCTGTTGACTGTTAAATGTTCTGAAAGTGATTCCACTGATATTGTTCCTTTGTGACTTTATCGTTATAGCTGTGGTGTGGACTTATCTACCCAGTACTTCTCTAATTTGTTTATCTGTCTATCTTTTCATCTAATTTGTCCGTCTCTGTCTTAAAGTCTAGATTGCTTCCAGTTTCACTCTTTATCTCAATTGCCCAGTGGAGCAAAATTGCTTTTACTGTAATGAAAACCTAAAAGCTAGACATTGTAAAGCAAAACACTGTTTTCTGAATAAACAGCCATCCAATTATCGCTTCTCAGGCCGAGGCTATATTTGTACCATGAAATCGTAGTCAAACACACACATACACTTACTCCTTACAGCTTTATTTCACGCTCTCTTCCACTTCTCTGTCCTGAAAATATCTTTCTCAAAATCTCGACCTTTCCCCCAAATGCATCCTTGCTGTGGTGTTTTTGCGTCAGGTGTGTGTGGAGTGATCGAGCAGAAAGATGAAGGGCCTCGTCCGACTGATTCGCCGTGTGGGGCTCAAACTCAGCCAGCCCAGGCAGGACTCTGCGAGTGAGTGACATCACTGTTACCATGTTGACTGCTCCCTCTACTCTCTTAAAAATAAAGGATCTTTATTAGCATCTGTGGTTCCATGAAGAAACTTTTACATGCATGGAACCTTTCCATTCCACAGAAGGTTTTTCATAGTGGAAAAAACCAAAGACCATATAAAACATGGACGTAGCGTCCGTGACGTCACCCGTAGACTCCTAAAGAGCGTTTTTGAAGCTCAAAGTGTGCAGAGCGGGCCTTTGCCTTCTTGGCAGCGCGTCACCGCGTGACTCTCCTGGACAATCGAAAATGGGCCAAAGGCGGGAGCTTGTTGCTGAAGCCACACTCACCTAGCTCGATGGCAGTGTCAGCAGCGGCTATCCACCTGTCATTCAAGTGGCCACTCCCTTAATTATGCAGAACTTTAAGGCTTGATAAAATTTAAACGGATGAGTTATGAAAAAATTCACCTTCTCACAGTTGTCATTAAGGGCAAAATTAGCAATATAGTCCAAACTCATTTTTTTTGCACCAGGCTGTCAACATGTTTTTTTTTTCTGCTGTAAAGTTGGGCATTTTAACATGGGGAGTCTATGGGACTGACTCCCTTTTGCAGCCAGCATTCAGCGGCCAGTCAATGAAATGCAGTTTTAGTCACTTGTTGGCTTCACAAAAGAGCTGGAGGTTGACGCTTGGGGAAAAACAAGAATTCTTAAGATTGTTAAAATGTTCATTTAATAACTGAAATTCTGTAACAACAATACACAAACATGTCGAAAAAAGACCATACTTTTAATTTTGCACTTGGTTACATAATTTTTGGCAGTACCTTCACCTCTATTAATGTGAATCATTTTTAAATCAGTCTTTCTTTGGAATAGGTAGGCAATAAATAAATTTCAACATTACTACCACTAAGCTTCTGACCGCTCTTTCAATCTTTAAGATCTACAAATTTGAGTTTAGAATAGTTTAGCACGATCACTAGTATATTATCTAATAGGCTGGACTGGAAGTGGACTAGTGAGCAAATATGTTACCTTGGGACTTGTAGCCGCGACAGATGTGGGATTCGAATTACTGACAACTTGTTTAGGCTGTTCAGAGTCAATTTTTTATTTTTCGGAGACGATAACTATATTTATTGTGCACTTTAAGCTTTACAACTCTGCAGATCGTATACATTCACATACAGCTTTCATAGAGACCCATAGGTATCACTTTACAGTAAGACCTCTTTAGTTAACTATTAACATTCACAATGAGCAATAGCTACATTTGCTACAGAAGTTATTCATCTTTGTTAAAAAAAAATACAGTTGCACCTTTAGATTTGAACAATGTTATTAAATATTGGATTACCTAAGCTTAGTGAATGTTCAGATAAAATTTTAATTGGCAGTTTATGTTAACTAATGAATTAACTAATGTTAATAAATAAAGCCCTAATGTAAGGGGGAATTAACAATAATGAATCAAAACACTTTCAAACAATATCTAGGGCATGTTGTAGTCCAGATTAAACTGGGATTTTTTTTTTTATTATTTTTTTTATAAATAGCCTATTAAGTCTTTGGCACTGTGGTGAACACCATAGTGAATCCAAAAAATCTGAATGGCTATGTAAAATTATTTAAATATGTTTTAGAAAGTAGTGCAGCTGCTAGATTTATGGGGTTTCCAGGGTAAGGACTTTATGCTTTCTGCAGTTTAGTGCCATCTGCTGTCAGAGAGTGAATGTGCTTTCATTCAGCGCATCTCTCACGCATTCCCCCATGTGGTTCTCTGGTTGCCTGCTTGTTTACATCAAAGCACACATACATCTTTCAAGAAGCATACAGCAGTGTTGTACATTTTGACCAGTTGATGGGAAAAGTATTCTTAAAATGAATTCCAAATTCTGAATAATTTGTAATATATAATTATTCACGGTATTTAAAAGTGCCCACGATAACAATATTGTGCATATTAATTACCGTGATATGTTACTTTACCGAATACTGGCAGATGTCTTGTCAGGCACAAAAATAACTGTATCAACTCTTTTTCAGCACTAATTCTTCACTGTTCACCTTTATTAAATCCTGACAGTACTAATTTAACGCCAAAAGATGGTTTGCACTGGCACAAGATGTTAGTAAATCTGGCCCAAAGACTCTAACAAATGTTTGAATACTTAGAATATGTCAACGCTTATATGAAGGATAGTATTTAATTTGACACATTGTGAGTGAATATTGTAATCACATTTAAGTTTTGAACACCGTATGATCTAGTCTTGAACAGGATTAGTGAGACACTTATAAAAACATCAGTTGCAATGCAATGGCCGAAGAGCTCTGTTGACTTTATAAAAAAAAAAAAAAAAACACCGGTGTACTCAGCAAGACAAAATGACCCAAATTCCTTTTATGAAGTAAATAAAATAGTGCTATCATCTGTGTTTCAGGAAGCATTATCGAGAGTATCTGGTCAGCCTCATTAATGGGCATTCTATTGACCCCGCCCACCTTTACACTCTTGATGAGCTGACTGTGGCCTGCAGGAGATACCACGTGGATGTCAGACAGGGGGACGGAGAAGACGAGAGAGCATACTTTGCCAGACTGCTTAAGGTGGGCTGATAATATCCTTTTTTCGGTCAATAAGCATGACTTTTTTTGTACAGCTATCAAAAGCTTTCTTTACCTTTCACATCTGCAGAAACTCATGGATGACGTGCCTCTGGGTGACAAGGTCCTTCGCAAGAAATGAAAACATTTTTTTACCATGAACATTTAACCTCTGGACTATTTTAAATATAGCTTCTTTATGCTATGAGCTACAAGGCCGAAGGAATGTTAAACACAGTGCTTCCCTGCTCTCAGTGTGATGTAGTTTCACACATTTGCACAGTGAACACACTGGTGAGTTTTCTTTTTTTAATCAAATGTTTTGTGATTGGAAATTGTTCCTTTCAATCAAATTCGATTTTAATCAACTTCAGATAGCTGTAACTTGATTTAACAAAACAAGAAACACTTTTTCTGTAAATGCATATACACATTTGATTTTATTTTGTCATTTTAAATCTAAGCATCAAAATTGTAAAACAACTGCATTTTAAATGGTTTTAATGGGTGAACCCTTCAGCTGATTCTTAACTGTTCATTAGCTCTACTTTAAGCTTTTCATTAGCAGAGTTTATTTAATCAGTTAATTACAAAACTAAATCTTCAGATGGATAGGTGTCAAATGTCTTATAAAGTTATAATGGCATGTTTTGAATGTGGGTCTATATGTAAATATATATATATATGTGAGTGTGTGTGTGTGTGTGTGTATGTCTATATATATATATATATATATATATATATATATATATATATATATATATATATATGATTAAACATAATTTATAAAATGATGAATTTAGTGACTGTGTTTCAAAGAGAGCAAAATAGTCAATAACTCCTAAAAAGATGAAGCAGTAAAACCACCAGTCATGCTGACATCATTCGATCAACATCTCAAAGACATTCTTTATTACTTTTCAATCCAGTCTCATCAAAGTTGTCTCTGAGATCATAGCCCTTAACATTTTTGCTCATCTCTGTATAAGTCATAAAGCCATTTACAGTGGGGTTGTTGTCAGGGAAACCACTGATCAGTTGCTGTTTTTCGTCAGAGGACATTTGTGCAGCCAGATATTCCTGAATATATGAATTAATTTTTGAAGCGCATGGGTTGTTTTAAGCAAAAATTATATGCACATGTACTGAGAAAATCAATTATATTTAAAGAGGTCATTATTTTTAACAATAAGAATTACATGCACTGTAAAGTTGTAAGATGCTGATTGGTCACATGTAGTTGTTGAATTCATGTTGAATTCATTGTTCCCCCCCACCCCCTTAAATCTGACATATCACTTTACCATAGGGCTGGACGATTGTGGCCAAAAATCAAAACCTTGATTAATTGAACATTTTACCTCAATTACGAATAATGAATGATTATTTTGTTTCAGGTTTTATTTTATTTTTATTTTTTTGGCCTCATAATTCACTGACAAGGTTTGTACTGTAAATATGATTGACTATTAAAGGTGAGATATTTTTTCCTATTGAAAGAGCGATCTGACATCATAGCTCACTATCAGCAGTTATTTTATCTATGTTTGTAACATTTCTTACAAATTATTGCTCGGTGTAAGAGATAAATGATCAGATAAAGATAATTTAGCACAGTACCAGTAGGAGTGATTGCGTGTGTGAATTAGTCATACCATCTATATATTATTGTGAAGCTGTGGGTTGTAAATAGCCTAGCTCCTTCAAAAGTAGAAAAATATAATAAGTTTTGAGATTCTAAGCTACTTTAGTGATAAATCACAGGACAGCGCTGACAACTAGTTTCTTCATTCCTCGTGTGCACGATCTTCACATCTACTGTTTATATGAGTGTTCGTGCAACAATGCAGCTGCGCGAACATAGTAGCTCGATATAATAATACACACCCGATCGTCTAATCGCTTGAATGTCCAAACCATAATAATACAAATACAACTGACAAAGTTTAGTGAATATGCAAGGCTCACTGCTCGCGTGCCATCACTATGTATTGAATGTGTTTTGCTTTTATGGGGCAGAGTCAAGTTGCTACACACACGGTAGTATTCTTTTACTAAGTATTTACTGTTTAAGTATTAACAGGATTTAAAAAACAAAATAACCGACACGTCGGTTAGAGGTTCTGAATTTCGATTTCAATTACTTTTCGATTAATCGTCCAGCCCTACTTTACCTATATAATAACTAATACTCTGTTTAGCTTATGTTCACCAATGTAGCTCTTCAAGAAGCACACTTAACTGCTCAGCTGTGAAATATTGAGTTTCCTATCAGGATATAGGATATCTGGCCAGCCACTTATCCTGCCCTAATGAGGCCTGTTTGCTGCACAACAAGGGATAAGCTTATGCTACAGAGGAGCCTTATGCTACAGATTTCCATTCACTCCCTGCTTCATTTGATCTCAAATGACATACCACTATAAGTACACATAAATCAGGCAACCATCTTGACTTAATTTACACACGCAACTGTATTGCAGACAACTTTCTGGTAAAACCCCTGCATAACGCTGTCCATTTCTTCATTACATTTAGACTACATTTTCCAACCTGTGTGCCCCCACCCCCCATACCAGTTACTTTTAGATGAAACCTTCACTGCCTTTCCCACTCCCATCTTTCCTCCATAGTATCCTCCTCTCTTCCCTCACCTACCCATTTCTTATCTCCGGATGTGAATGCAGCAATTGACACTTTATACTCTACTTTAACCTCTTGTCTAGACAACATTTGTCCTCTCTCATCCAGGCCAGCACAGGCTGCCCCTTCTAACCCCTGGTTATCCGATGTTCTTCGTGATCACCGGACCAAACTCAGGGCAGCAGAGCGACACGCGTGATCTCTTCAGAACATTAAATTCCCTCTTCTGTCCCCCTCCACCCCACCTCCCACCACTTCTAACAGCTGATGATTTCGCCACATTCTTCATAGAAAAAAACTGAATGATAAGTAGTCAGTTCTCAGCCCCACACACACAGGACTTCAAACCAACCACACCCACTGCTAAAACTCCCATCTTCTCCTTCTGTCCCCTCACTGAAGCAGAAATATCAAAACTTCTTCTGCAGCTATCCTACAAAATGCTCTCTAATCCCAATCCCGTCACACGTCCTCCAAGCAATCTCTCCTACACTTTTACCAGCACTCAAACACATCATCAACACATCTCTCCTCACAGGCACCTTCCCCGCTGCATTCAAGCAGGCTCGGGTAACCCCACTGCTCCAAAAACCTACATTAAACACTCCTCTTCCAGATAGCTACAGACCTGTCTCTCTCATTCCATTCATAGCAAAAACCCTCGAAAGAGTTGTTTCCAACCAGATATCATTGTTTCTTTCACAGAACAACAAACTATATGCTAACCAGTCAGGTTTCAGGAGTGGCCATTCAATGGAGACTGCGCTGCTGTCAGTCACAGAAGTCCTGCGGATTGCAAAAGCTGATTCCAATCATCAGTTCTTATTCTGCTGGATCTATCTGCTGCTTTTGACACTGTCAATCTTCAGATCCTTCTGTCTGCCCTCTCATAACTGGGCATCACATGAATTCCATTTCGCTGGTTTGAATCCTATTTTACTGATAGGTCATTCAAGGTGACATGGGGAGGGGAGGTATCCAAAGCACATCAACTTGTCACTGGTGTTCCTCAGGTCAGTTCTTGGACCCCTCCTCTTCATAGTATACACAACATCACTGGGTCCCATCATACAGGCCCATGGATTCTCCTACCATTGCTACGCTGATGACACAGCTCTATCTTTCATTTCAAACAGATAATCCAATGGTAGTTGCATGAATCTCAGGCTGCCTGGCATACATCTCAGCATAGGTGAAAGAATATCATTACAGCTCAACCTTGGAAAGACTGAGCTTCTTGTCTTCACTGCCACTCCAACTCTACAGCATGATTTCTCCATCCAGCTAGGCTCTTCTACAATTTCCCCATCAACTTCTGTCAGAAATCTTGGTGCAACCTTTGATGACCAGCTGACCTTCAAAGACCACATTGCAAAGACTGCTTGATCTTGCAGGTTTGCATTGCACAACATCAGAAAGATCAGGACCTTTCTAACGGTGCATGCTGCACAACAACTTGTTCAGGCCCTTGTCATTTCTAGACTGGACTACTGCAATGCTCTTCGGGCTGGACTTCCATCAAGCACAATCAAACCTCTAAAAAAGATTTAGAATGCAGCGGCATGACTGGTCTTCAACGAACCCAAAAGACCCCATGTTACACCTCTCTTTATCTCCTTGCGATGGCTACCAGTTGCGCCTTGCATCAAGTTCAAGACATTGATGCTTGCATATAGAACAGCGACAGGCTCAGCACCCGCCTACTTCCACTCACTATTACAAATCTAAATCTAATAAAGTTTGAGATCCGTTACCATCACAGAGAGGCTCAAAATCACTTTCCAGAACATTCTCGTTCACCATTCCTGGCTGGTGGAATTATCTTCCCATCCCTATCTGGAATGTTGAATCCCTGACAATTTTCAAGCAACAGCTGAAAACTCATCTTACTCGAAACTACTTGGCTTCATCGTAAAAAAAATAAAAAAAACTTTATTTATTCATTCTTTTTCTAGCTTGTATTAATTTGAACAATGTCTAAAATTTGGTATTACAAGCACTTCCTGTGTCTGTTTGCCTCTTCTGAGGAATTATTTTATGTATCCCCCAATTGTAAGTTACTTTGGATAAAAGTGTCTAATGAAAAAACACAGGCACAATTGCTTTTGTGTGACAACTATTCTTTTGAGTCTTCTTATATCACCAAAACCTTGATAGCAACAATCCAAAATGAATCAGAGTTAGTGTGTAGATTGTTTTGTCCGGTTTTTCAGCATATTGATTGGCTCTGCAGAAAGCACGGACATAATAAGGAATGCATGATGGGAAATGGTGATAGAAGAAACCCCATGAGGAGCAGAGGACAGACATGTTCTGAGGTAATTGTCTGTGTGAGGGCACAGCAGTGAAAGAGATCCTATTGCTTACAAAGAAGCCTTTATGTTTAAATTTGTAATCACTTTTACAATAAGGTCCAATTAGCTATGCCTAATGTTAGTTTGTGTTAACGGGCATGGTTAACAAATGGAACCTTATTGTAAAGTGTATTTTCCTTCTTTTTAGCAAATTAGCTTGGGAACCAAAGCAGGGTTAAAGGTTAAAATGCACCAATAGATGTAATCAGTTACAATGCAAATAGTTTTACATCATGCTGTCTGTGACTGAGGCAATAGTTCAGTCATTTTACCCTGAATAAGCACACTTTTAGTGACTTTCTCCATGACTACCACAGTTGTGGCAAGCTGTGATGTGACGTCTAACTTGTTTTGACAGATGGCCTGTCTGGTGTGGGGACCTGTGTCTTGGGGGCTTTGGGGATAGATGAGGTTCTGGTCTGTAGCAGAGGAGGGAGAAGAAAGAAAAAGACAGATATCCTGCCTAGCCCAGCTGGGTCTGTGATTCTGCTTAAAAGTTTCCACATCTTTGACACCCCGAGCCACCACTCGAAATGGAGCTATTGTATTGTTTAGTCACAAGATATCTTTATAATGAGCTTATGTCTGTGCAATTTCATTTTCTAATTGATTTGCATATTTCAATGTTTACATTCTTAATGCTCGATTCATTGGTGCATGTTGTTTCAAAAATGCTTCAACTCTATTGGATAAAATAAAGCTCTGTCCAATACTCAGTATCTAGTTTTATTTGAAAATATGTCCATTTATGAAAGTAAACTGGGTTTTGAATGTTTGAATGGCATTTCATGTTGACTAAGGATCCCTGTAAGCTCTTAGTGTAGCAGTGTAGATACTGTATGTGTACTGTATGCTCTCCATAGACCGATGGCCCTGAGAAATGGGTTATACATCACTAGGATCACTCTGATATGTCTTCAGGCCTTCCTTCTTTTTTTAGATATCAAATCTGGATTGAACCATTAATGAAGCCAGGAGAATCATGGATATCATGATACAAACGACCAGTCAGTTTAACTGTGTTGTTAATCTTTGTGCTGCATGTGAATTATTCATTAAAAGTGTACACAATTTACACCAATTATATTTCTCACCAAAGTCTGGGTCGCCACAACATTAAGAACTAGTTAAAATGTTCAGCTCATTGGTTTTTATTTCTGTTGGTCACGTTGCCCCGCCTGGAACAGATGCTCCTCATTGTATCGGCGAGATGTCACAAATCTGTTTTTCATCTGCTTTTCTAATAATCAAGCATGGATGAGAAAACACTGATCTTGGAAGTTTAGAATCCATCTGGTGAAACATTATTGAAATACAAGGTATGTATTTGGCTGCAGTGCATTGCGTGCCAAGTGCATGCAAACAGAGACACCGGTTCTGAATGGCTGTGTTTTGTGATTGACGTGGCAGCATCAGGGAATTTTTTTGGACATGTTTTCCGCCTTGAATGTTTGTGTGTTATGAGACGATGCTAGCCAGACTGGTGTGCTTTGTAGTAGTACATACTGCAGACTTTGGTCAACACACACCGCGTTTGTGTGGGGTCAGAACTTCCTGAATGGAACTGGAGCTCTTTAACATGCACTGCACCTCTCCTTTGACCTTCATTATCTTGCATAAACAGATAGCAATGCAACTCAAATGTAGTGGTGGAATGCTGATCAACCAAATCAAAATAAAGTGGCACCAGCAGTCAAATAAAAATTAAACATTGAATGCTTAAAAAAAAAAAAAAAAAACTTAAAGGGGTCATCAGATGCAAAATTCACTTTTGTTGTTGTTTGAAAATAAATGTGATCCAGCTTTGTCTTTAAAATAACCAAGTATAAGCGTTTTTTTTTTTTTTTTTTTTTTTTTTTTTGCAAATCACCTTTCCTAATATTTGCTAGTTAGCAAGTTTTGGGCTGAAGTTTACAGTCTCCTCATCCCCCCAGAGAAGAGAGGGGCGGGGTCAGCAGAGCTTATTAGCATTTAAAGCAACATGGACTAGAATAGCGTTCTGAAAACAGTTATTTTGCTTTGAAAAGGGTGCTTTTTACACTACCATTGATCAATTTAAAACAAAGTAAGTATAGACTTTTCATTTAGACCCTAAAGAATCATATCAACTTGTGGAAAATGGGCATCCGATGACCCCTTTAAGCATCATCTAGGCCTATTATGTGAACTCCAATCCACACTTGTGATAACTTAATATTATGATATATAATGTATATATTTTTTTTTTCCACTAATAATTACATATTTTAATAACATCCTAACTTTATTACATTCTATTATTGAAAAAAAACTAAAATCTTCCATCCTGAGCATATCCTAAAGGGGCATATAAGATATGTTGACTGAATCCATTATATTGAAATGAGTAACTGGGGCTTCATGCTTGCTGGTTTTCTGACTGGCATTATCTACACAGCTTTGACTTTCTAGGCTGCAATTATTATTAAGACACGTCTGTTTTGGAGCTTTGCAGTTTTCAAAAGTTGCTGATATCCCACAGGACAGTCAAATGCAAGAAAGGCAGAGCAAAGAGGGGGAAAGACAAGGGGTGAAAGGATACTATGGGCATTGGAAAGCTTTCTGTGATAAAAAAAAAAGGCAGCTTCTGGAAACTCTCATACTTTACCTGATCGAGGAAGCAAATATATTGCTCTTTGAAGCTGGCATTAAATAAATGTTTACCTTATCTGTTTTCTACAGTAAATGCTTGTTATTGTCATAATTTTGTCCTCTCAAACCCATCCAATAAGCAGCCGATGAATGAAACAAAGTGCAGACACACATTTTTGTATTTTCTGACAATCTGTCAAAATGTATGTAGTTGTTAGCCATTGCTCAGATGTATGTCTTTAAGATATACTTTAAAGTCACATGAAATCAAAGGGTTTTTTTTTTTTCTTCTGAATTTCATTGGTAGATATGGTCTTTGTAATACTTATTTAAAACAATATTTTGCTTATCATTTGAAACGATGTGAGGATAAACAAGTAGCTGTTATATGAGTGAAACTTTGTTTTATCTGACTTTATTTATCTTTCTTTTCACCATCCAATCAAATTGTGAATTATTCAGTCAAGTCCTGCTGTTTTTTCCACATCAGGTATCTTTACTAATATTATTAATATGACTTGAAAATACCAATTCACACTGACACATTGATCTGAAATGGACTAAAAGCACAACCTCCCCTGCAGTGGTCACAAAAGTTTTTAAATACTTCAGACAATTAAAAAATGTATATGTATTTGTCTTATAACAAAGCATTGAAATATGGCACAAGCACACTTTTTGATAAAAAAAATGTAACACAAGATAAAGTTTTTTTTTAGGTGTCAACAATTAAGATTTTGTTCAAAATGACCCTCACTTTTTTTTACACATTTATTAATATTCATGTTTCTTGGTGGTAATTCTGCTGGGATTGAATGGATTTCACACATCTGAAAAGTGACACTAATTGGTTAAGACTAATTTAAAAGGTGGCTCAGAAGTTCATTCTGAGAAAAGCTAACATTATTATTGTTTATTCTTATTATTTTTTGTAGATTACAGGAATTATATTTTGTAAACTACCATTCAAAAGTTTGGGGTCAGCATGTTTTTTTTTTTTTTTTTTTTTTTGTAAAGCAAGGATGCATTTCTATTTTCTTAAGAATCCTAAAAAAAAAAAAAAAAAAAAAAAATTCTTTCAACATTGATAATAAGAAATGTTTTTGACCAAAACAGCATAAAATGCCTTAAACCTATGCACTTGTTTTATTTTTATTTTATTTTTTTTATTTGCAACACAAAATTATATCACTTTGATAATTTTTTTTTACAAAAATCTTATTTTGCTGAATAATTTTGGCATTATTCTTTGGGAATTGATCAAACCCTTAATTGATCAAAGAACCCTTACATGTCTTCTAAGTAGAAAGTAATTGCTGAATTTGTAAAGTTGTTGTTAGATGTTAAACAATGATCTAGGATCACCAAGTAAACTAGTTCCAACTGATGCGTAATTCTCTCCAGGAATCAGGAGCTGCAGGGAGTGCATCAAGGCCAGGCTGCCTCCTCCTGTTGCCACACATGACCCTTGCACAATCTCCCTGGGGCTCTGACCATCGAGGCATGTCTGTCCCTTTCCCTCACTCTCAATCTCACTGTCTCACTGTTGCTGCAGGGAAGCTTGACACGCAAAGCCATTTGTCCAAATATACATGTGCTCAAACCGGGTGGGTACCCGTTTTCACACCTGGAGGTCTCAGGGGTACCTTGTCTGGTTTATGTCATGTGAGCACTGTGAGCACTAGGACCACATGACCTACCGATCACAGAGGGAGATGGGATGAGCTACTGACTCTACTGTGGGGCTTCAGCTCTTTTCGTTCCTTACAAACACAGATGTGTAAGAATATGGACCTTAAACATGATAACGTGAGAATTTCTGTTATTATCGCAGATGCCTGATGTTATGCACTGTAATGACAAATCATTTCCCTCCAAATTTAGTTACTCAGTTTGAGTCAAATTATGATTCCCATTACAGTAGCTGTTCACCCATGACAAGGTTTAAATATAGTGTCTTAAATGACTCCCTAACAAGTGTCATTTGCACAGATGCTGTATATGACAATTCTGTTTCAATCATGTGGCGGCTTCTCCTCGTGTTCTCTATTTAGCTAGAGATGACGAGGTTTCATTTTGAAATGCCATGGCAATTAGAGCTGAGCTAATGAATTGTGTGGTCCCCTGTGCCCAGTTGTGATTTGACATATTTTCTCCGGTGCACTGACCGTGAGTTGCTGCACTATAGACCACACTGTAGTACTCCAGCATGACAGGCTTGTGACACACACATATTGTTTTTATAGTATACAGTGTTTGGACACTTGAGTCACATTAATGATGAATGTATATAATCACAATAGAAACAATACATAAAATGGCATCTGCAAATGAATGATGCTCGACTTTTCTTATTCATTTTTGCATTTAATTTTCACTCATCTGAATGTGATGTTTAGTACATGTTACTATTTTACAATTTGTATATAATGTGAAACTTCATCAGACTGAAATCTTTTGTTTGAAAAGTGAATTTGTACTATATTAATGTTTTTAAAGGAAGAACCACTTGGTTTGTTATTTGTTATGTCATGCAAATACTATGGTGTAATATGATCCTTAAGTAATCATTCTAATTAGCTGATTTGGTGCTCAAGAAACATTTATTATTATTATTATCAATGTTGAAACAGTTGTGCCGCTTAGTATTTTTGTGGAAACCACGATATAAAAATAAATGCAGGATCTCTTAACAGAAAGGTCAGAAGAACCGTGTTTATCTAAAATATATTTTTTGTAACATTATAAATAACTATTGATCAATTTAATGCATTTTTGCTCAATAACAGTATTTTGTCTAAAAAAAAAAATTAACATTATTGTTTAAGTTAAACAAAAAGAATCTGACAGAGGGAAAGACAAATTACTGTAAAATTCAAGCGTTTGCATGTGAACAAACATTATAGAGTTCTTTATCGTCCTTTTCTAGCTCACATTCTCACCATAACTTCAATAAAATGTTGTCATATGGATGTACCATATGCTGACATTACATGTTGAAATATAGCATGATTAATTTTAGAGATGCAAGTGAAAGTGTGATTATTTATTTACATTTACACTCTTGGCAGATGCCATATTTCCAAAGCCATTTGCATCTAAGTGCTTACATTTTTGTATATTTCTGACAATTCCTTAGGGAGCTAAGGACACGAGCCAAGCATTAAAACTAATCCTGCGCTTATTAACAACAAAGTACCAGTATAATCGCAAAACATTGCAGCAAGAGTGATAAATACAAACTGCATAATTAGACGAGTCAAATATTGAAGTTGGACAACAAAGTCCCATTAAGAATGGTCACAGCAGGCTATAGGGTTTGATAATGGCTTGTGGACAGTAAAGATTCAGAGTGTTGACCTGCTTTATAAGATGGAAATAGTGTTTTGAATTTATTCTTGCAGCTGTGGGAACCCAGTGCAGTGAGCTGAGCAGAGGTTTAATGTGTAAGCATCTGAATTCAGTAGCAGGGTTTTTTTTTTTTTTTTTGACATTTCACAAGTTCACACTTATAATAAATAGAGTGAAGGTTATGCATATTTGGCATGCTGTCCGAAGGGAGGGCTCCGAGCTCAGAATTTGGCCCGAACCCAGAGTAAGTCTGCTGTGTATATATTCTCTATATAATGCTTATCTTGTTAATTGAGTTGATGACTGAATGTGCTCCTATCATGTTAATTAGGTTAATTATCTGAATGTGCTTCTCCCGAACTTTGTTAATAAAACATAATATAACGAAAGGGGTCAAGAGTGTTCTCAAATGGAATGTCTGACAAAGAGCTACAGATGTTGTTCTGCTGTGACTTCAAGCTATTTTATGAATAAGTATATTATATGCCATTTTTATGATACTTTCATGGTGCTTTTTTGTAATTTTGTAGCTAGTTTTCATTTACTATTATTTTATGCACTTGCACCTATAGGATATCCGCACTTCTGGTTAAAAGCTAGCATTATTTGAATATTTATACTGCATAATGATAAAGTGTAATTCAATCTAATTTAAAGGGCAAAAAAGTAAAATGTCCAAGGGTCATTTAGTATTCCATCATTCCTATGCTGCATTTAGTTTAGTTCTTTTTTTTTTTCTTTTTCTTTTTTGTGGAGGAGCTGTTTGGACAGAGGGAACAGGGACAGAAAGCATCAGATAATTTTAGGGGGTGGAAGCACTAAAAATGTGGGTGGGTCCTCACCCAGAACAATTTTAATGGACCATGTTGGCGTTATAACAACATTGTGTAACTGTAATTCATTGCTGCAACTGAGTATATGATGCTTTTAGAAGCAACAGATGGACAAATGATGCACATTCACTTAAATACCAGCTTGTTTAGTTACAGTATGTGAGCACACAGTCAGACCTACCTGAGCAACAGATATGCTAAGATACAGTGAGTGAATCTGCAGCAGGTATGACTAGTGCAAAAAAAAAAAAAAAAACATTATTAGAGAAGTCACTGAGTTTTCGCGACAAGAGGGATACAGCTTATGACACTTCTCGTTCATTCCTTCAGTATGGTGTCTGTATATGGCGATTGAATGTGTCGCTCAACTCTGACTGAAATGCAGTGACATCAAGGCTGTAATGTGATTTGTTATCAAGGTTATACAAGTTACCATTACACTTTCTCCAATAGTAAGTAAAACAGACCCTCTAAACTCCTAGTAAGACATTCTGTCTATGCCTATAGTAAAACCTTCATTCAGGTGCATTTCATTTGGGTTGGATACTGTTACAGCTCCATGAATGGCCGTTTGCTTTGTATAAGATGTGTTACTTCTTTAGTTCCCAGTGGAGCTGTTTAACTCAGTTGTGTAAATATTCACATGGCAGTGAATATTTGGATGGCTGAACAAGCGCTAATGTGTCATCCTGTGCTTTATAGTGACTGGGGGTACTTTAACTCATCTGTCTATGGAGCATCCAGAGGCCAATGGCCCAGTTTCTGCTTGACAACTCACTGTATAAGAATCTCTTCCAGGGTCTGTCACAATGGGTTGCTGTCTCACTAGAAGCTCATGCACAAAACCTGAGAAATTATGGTGTGTTGCTGAGCAACTACGGGCTGTCATTATTGTCACAGTTGAAGTGTCTACAGAACGTTGCCATATTTGATAGAAATGCAGAATTTATTCTGTGTGAAACATTATTGTGGCTGCAGGTTAACCTGGAATAGGCACTGAAACTGCATCTGTGCATTCATGTTTGCCTACAAAAAAAAAAAAAAAAAGTCAATGCCTTTAACCCAGGGATGTCCGAACTCAGTCCTGGAGGGCCCGTGTCCTGCAGAGTTTAGCTCCAACCCTAATTAGACACACCTGAACCAGCTAATCAAGGTGTTACTAGGCACACTAGAAACTTCCAGTCAGGTGTGTTGAGGCAAGTTGGAGCTAAACTCTGCAGGACATCGGCCCTCCAGGACCGAGTTTGGACACTTTCCGTTTTTGCTGAATGGTGAATAACTATAAGATCCAAGTAATGTGGTTTTCAGCAGAGCATCACATGCCACAGAGGACCACATGCAACAGCCTTTTATGTTTCCACATGGCTTGTTGCATTGATCTCTCTTGTTTTTGTTGTACATGTCATGAGCGAAAAGATCAAGTACTAGAGGTTTATACATGCCATAATGGTTTTGTGTGTCTGTCAAAGCTCTGAAGGGGAGAGCGAGTGTGGCTGGATGAAGTCTGTCTGATAATGCTGATGTATGGAAGCAGGAGTGCCACAATAAATTCAAGTAGCTGAGCATCTCTGGCATGATTTTCTAGTGCTGCGTAATGACAGCATATGATGCTGGATAACATTTGCTCTGAATGTCACACAGCTGACATTCAAAGAGGAATAAAGGCTAAATGCACACCTTCTTAATGAAATAATCCTGGACTGTGACCTCCGTTTTCATGGAGGATGCTCACTAGAATCTAAATGCACACATATTTAATTTATAGGCCGAAACAATAGTTTGGGATTGTGTGATGGCTGTCTAACTGTCTGATTGCAGATGACATTAAAATTGAATCTTTAAATGGCTGGTGTGAGCACATGAAGGGCTGGTGAGCTGGGTACAGCCTTTTCACAAAGAGCCTGTTCAGATCAATAAGAGAAGACGGCTGTAATTATCTTGAGGTAGCACAGGGAGGCCACAAACGCTTCTTAATAGCTAACACAGACAGCCTCTGATATTCCTTCATTCAGAAAGAAGGACCAGCCTAAGCTTGAACCAGCAGCTCAGACCCACACCTGAGGTTTAGGTGATAGCTGTCTGGGTGTCAGTGGGGCCTGAAATGCACCTGCTAAAACATTGCCCACAAGTCACGACAGGCTGCTTACCCCTGCCATGTCTGATGATGACAGATGGCTTCATTTCTGAAGCATGTCCAGGTGCCATACAGGCAGAACTTGAAGAGCCTGGCTGTATTTATGCTGAGAGAGCTAGTGATAATTTTATTCATATTCACAGCTTTCTTTCCCTCTTACTCTCTCTAGCCTCCTAATTAATGTTTGACTCAGACTCACCCACCTGTATTGTGTCTGTATTTTAAAGTATGTACTATTTTTAGAGAAGTGTGTGTGTGTGTGTGTGTGTGTGTATACAGAGCATAGCATAGCATAAATGAGTACAGCCTCTCTTAAACTTTACAAATTCAGCAATTACTCTCTACTTAGAAGAAATGTAAGGGTTCTTTGAAGGTATAATGTTCCAACAAGTCTGTTTGATCAATTACCAAAGAAGAATGCCAAAATTAATCAGCAAAATAAGAGTGTATAGGTTTAAAGCTATTTTTGATCAACAGGTAAGTATCTTTATCTGGGACTTTTAAAGACAAGTAATTTCATGGCAATTAAAAGTGTTATCTAGCCCACTGAATCATACTTGACTTAATGCTGGCAGCAGTGGAACCACTTGGGAGAGAACTGCCAGGTGATTTATTTTTTAGCATAAAAGAGTGTCCTCTTACAAGAGGAATACCTAATTATTGTTTAAAGTGTTAAATTATATCAGAAGTAGCACTGACATTCAAAAACAACAGACTTGTGACAAGGCTCCTGAAATAATCAGGTCTTTAAGGTTTTATTTAGTGATGAGTGTATTTTTGCTGGAAAAGGAGCAGGAGAAACACTGTGAAGGTGTCAGAGTCATAGCAAAAGCTATGAAAAAAGTGACACTATATCTCACAGAGTATGACGCAGCCTGCAGAAGTGACATGCATGGTTGTTTATCCAAACCAGAACTAACAAAAGTAGCCAAAGCGTAATAAACTAATTTAACCTCTTCCAAGGCCCATATTTACAAAATAGAGACTTCTGAAAATCAATACTCTGGTCTCAAGAGACCAAGTCAATCATTTCAGATCCAAAAGCATCCAAAATGTTCTGGTGTTGCTAGAGGAGGTGTACAGTGAGAAGTGCTTGGTACCCACAATTATGTTCAGTGGTATTAAAGTCATTATCTGATTGGTTGAACTCTACAGGAATGGCTTGCCTGGAAACAAAGCTTTTGTGACGCCAAACCCTGTCATGAAAGAAGAAAGCCACCCTGTTTACAACTATGACAATGATCAGAATCAAATTAACCCTGGGTTTTCAAAAGAATATTAAGTTCAAAGACTCTTGGCGACTGAAGTCGACATTCTGGAATGATTTATTGGTAGCATGCCGGTCTGTTATAGGGACAATGACTTTACATTTTTAAGCTCCTAAACATGACTCTGAACAAAACAAACTGCTTTTCATTTTTACATCACAAACTGCAAGGCTGCTTTACATGTCAGTCAGATGTCCTCCAGGGAGGTCCTTGGCCAAGAAAAATTATATATGGTGTCCAGACCTTCCGCTGTCAGACTATCTTGAAATTAATGGAATACGCTACATGATTTTAAAAATCTGAACAGATTTTAAAACACTAGACTTCATACTTGCTGAATTAATAAATGGTTACAGAAAAAATGGGCATCATACACTTAAAAACTAAAAATCACCCCCTACCAGGTGTTTTTGTGACATATCAACACATCTCTGTATAATGACATGGGTATGACACAGGTATTACAAGGAGAGGGTGACTTATGAGGACATAACCCATGTCCCCATTTTTCAAAACGCTTATAAATCATACAGAATGAGTTTTTTTTATTTTTGACAAAGTAAAAATGCACAAAGTTTTCTGTGAGTGTTAGGGTTAGGGGTAGGGTTGGTGTAGGGCCATATAATATACAGGTTGTACAGTATAAAAAACCATTACGCCTATGGGATGTCCCCACTTTTCACAAAAACAAACGTGTGTGTGTGTGTGTGTGTGTGTGTGTGTGTGTGTGTGTGTGTGTGTGTGGATCGTGGTATCTTAAATGCTGCACCGTCCATCCTTTAATTATAGAGAATTAACTTTTGCATCTCTCAAGCAAGTCTATTATTGAAGTCATTTCACGACAGCCCACTTGTTGACGGTTTGACGCCATCTGTTTCAATGCCCAATCCCAAACAGCAAGGGTAGTTTAAAACCTAAGGCGTAATGAGCTCATGGCTATCAAAGTGTTATAGCTGCGAACGTCAGAGCCTTGCTGATTTATCTTTTATAACGTATTTTTGTGGGCAATGTGCCTCATCAATGCATATGATACTTACCTGGCAGCAGCTGCTGGTGTAATATGCTTACTCTCCCCGTTAGACTTGAATCAATACAATATCTTAACACCATTCAGTGTGCATGCGTGGTGTGTCTCATAGTGGCTGTTTTTCAAGGCGAGTGACTCGCTTTATGTGTAAGCGGCGAGCAGAGGGCGTGTCAACAATACAGCGCCATACTCAAGGGTGCCAATAAA
This sequence comes from Carassius auratus, assembly GCF_003368295.1. NCBI lineage: Eukaryota > Metazoa > Chordata > Actinopteri > Cypriniformes > Cyprinidae > Carassius > Carassius auratus. Next base: position 15,101,015 of record NC_039244.1, on the reverse strand, counting down.
TTCACTAACGACGCCAGTTAGCCCCCTCAGCACAATAAGTCCGATGGCACTGGAGCGTCCTTGATATATGGAGCGCCGACGCGACTTGTTTATGGCAGATCTTCTGCATAGTGCACAATGAGCCACAGTAATGAACTGAGAGTAGGAGCTTTCCGTGGTGCTGAACCATTAGCGTTTGGAAGATAACGGTTTTTATTAAAGCTTAATTTAGTTTATATTCGGGTAGTTGAATCCTGTTCAAAATATAAAACATGGAAGTGTTTTATTCTATCCAGTTAATGCAAAATTGATCATTGTTATTGTCTAGATTTAAATGCGTCAATACAGCCTATAGGCTATTCATGTGTTTTTGCAAGGGTTGTTCGTTACAAACGCAGAATACACATCGGACGCGATCGATCACGCGCCTCGCCGCAACGGCTTCAGTCTGTATTCGGTAGAACGTTCACTAACACGGACCAATCAGCTGTTAGCTCGATGACATCAATAACTCTAAAATGGATGGATAACTATACGTATAACTGTAACGGAAAACAATTGGTAGGCATAATACAAAATGTACTTATAATTAATCATTAATATTGTTAGCATGAACTGCATGTTTATATATATATATATATATATATATATATATATATATATATATATATATATATATATATATATATATATATATATATATATATATACATAGACTAAAAAAGAGGCTACAGAGGCAGAATAAAGAGGCTGCAGTAGCTGTGCATCACCACAACAGACGCAAATGTTTTACTTTTGACGAGCCGCTCGCGTCCAGTGGACAGTGTTCAGTTCAGGGTGGAATTCAAAACGGCACGTTTATAAATGCCATAACCGAGCGGTCACCTACTTAATATACCGCTGCAGTAGACAGTTTTTTTCTTTCTTTCTTTTTTTCTTTTTCTTTTTATATTTTTTTTAATAATTTTTGCCCGAATGTGGAGTTAGCAGAAGGCTGTGCTGCAATAGCTTGATATCGAACAGCATGATGTGCGTCTTAAGAAGAGTTGCAAAGCAATGATGTCATAGTTTTAAGTAGGAGCCATGGGAGAGCATATGGTTCGTACCCGCCACCGAAAGGAAGTGTTGCTTTGTTATGAGCAGGCGGCGCTGTAGCTGGCGGAAGAGGAGGTCGCCCAGCCCAGTGTCTCTTCGACTGGAATAGAGAACCCGAGGAGAAGACGCGAAAACGGTGAGAAGACAAAGCTGCTACAATGGCCGCGAAATCCGACGGGGTGCTAAAGATGAAGAAGAGCGATGTAGCATTTACGCCTTTGCAGAATTCGGATCACTCGGGATCGGTTCAAGGGCTAGCTCCGGGATCGCAGCCGGATTCTGGAACCGGAGAGGCGGACTTCGTCAACGGGGAGTCGCGGTGCTGTGGCTCAAATTCGACCTGTCTCCGCCTCGACAGGGAGCAGCAGAAATACATGGTCTGGGACTGTCTGTGGATCCTCGCCGCAGTGACGGTGTATTTCGCGGATGTGGGCACTGATATTTGGCTCTCGGTCGACTATTACCTCCGCCGCGACTACTGGTGGTTCGGGCTTACGCTGTTTTTTGTGGTGCTCGGCTCGTTCTCCGTGCAGGTCTTCAGTTTCCGTTGGTTCGTCCATGATTTCAGCACCGAGGAGAGCTCCGGCGGCGGTGGCGACGGCAGCGCGGCGAACTGCTCCCACATGGACGGGAAGCTGCTCAGCTGCTCCGCTTCGCACGGAGACGTTGGAGCCCACCCGACTACGCCTCAGAGACAGGCGTCCACAGCGAGCAAGAGCAACACCACAAGTAACAGCAGCAACAGCGCTACCGCAGCCCGGACTAGTAAGACACGCTCAGCGTCCTGTTCCCTCTGTATCTGGATATTGCAGTCCGTCATTCACATCTTACAGCTCGGACAAATCTGGAGGTGAGCTTGAAAAGGGCTTTATTTTCAATGGCACTTGTGATTTGAAGAGTCGAGGTCGGGTATTTATTGCTTGTCCTCTTTAAAATGTAGCACCTATTTTGTTTAGAGCCGCGCGCTTGAATGACATTCTAAGCGTGTTCTTGAGTTTGGAATGGTTGACACGTTAAGGCCTACACGCACATTGTGTGGGCTGGAGAGCTAATTTATCATCCTATTTTTACTGTAAAGCTCATAATCATGGAGTATCTGGTATAAAATTGCTTCTTATCTGTCTTGCAGTGAGAGAAGGGTATTAGGCACTTGTGGTGTTGTATTTGTAGATGACCTGACTTGTTACAAAATTAAAAAGATTTCTGGATTGAATGAGGCTCGAATGACTAAAGAGTTAGTGAGGATAGTAGATGTTCATTGACCCGTTCCATTTAAATCTATTATTAATGTAATTGAGAATTAACCTCATAGGGAAATAAAGACTATTAATGTGCGATTGATCGCCTTGTATGAAAAGTAGTTGCAAATATTTCCCTGGTGGCATCTTACGGTGCATGAGGTTACTGGCTCACCCATGGAGTTGTAATCTCTTTGCAGGTCAATACATTAATTTGCCCATGGTTGTACTCAAAGCTTACATCAGTGACAGAGTTAATGAACGGGATTGTGGAAACCTATTGTGTTTCACAGTGTCAGCCCATCAGGGTCTTCAGAAGCCTGAATGAGTTCTGATCAGCATGTTCAAAAGAGTTATATATCCATTTACTCTAAGTCTTTGACCCTGAGGATTGTGTTTGGATGCTGTCCAAACAGTAAAGGGTGAGGAGTTGCTATATTGGAAGCAGGCCATCAAAGCTGTGTCTGATATATAACAGGGATTGCACAGACGAGGTACATCGTAATCAGCCTTAAAGATCCCATTATGAAATCACACGATGCTGTCTTTACTTACAGATGTTGCATTTTCAAATGCTGTTGTACAGCTGCTTTGGTTTTCTGTGCCCCGTCAGCTCTGTGTTTGAAGAAGGTTGTTTGGCAAGAGTTGCTAATTGAATAAAAGCTAGTGGGAAAAATGAATGGAATGACTTAATAACCCACTTCACAAAATTATAGGCCATAACCTCACCAATGCAGCCCAAATCCTGCAAAGTGCTCTGAACGCTTGAGCACTTCACCTGGGTATTTTCGTAAAACATCAGTATTGTTTTGCTTCCTGAGAAGGGGCTGATTTGGAGGGTTGCTTCCATACATTTTTCATTTTCTTCCTTTTATTTCTTTCTTTAATTATTTTTTTTTTATTTTTTTTTTTGTCATCTAGGTGGTGTCACATGGTGTATGGTGACAGGAATGAAGCTGACACAGTTGTGCAGTTGTGTGCTCTCAGACAGGGAGGATTGTTGAGACATGCGCTGCACGTGGCACTGTGCAAAAGGTTCACAAGTCTGGGGACATCTCACAAAGCAAAGCAATTTAAAAATAGCACGCTTTGCTAGTTAAGTTCTTGATATTCGACAAAGGAAATATATCAGGCTGAGAGCTAGAATTGGAGTTTGATTGTGCAAGGTGAAGGTGTCATATAGTGATATATACATATTTATGTATTTCCATACTAATGTAAAGAGAAAATCCTAACAGTGGGAATGAGCCTTTTGAGTGTTGCTTAAAAGTAGTTAAAAGTGCTTATATATGACCTTTAATTCAAAGGAATATACCTGCATGCATAAATAGATTTCAGGTCAACAAAATTGCACGTTTTTGTTGTGTTGTTGCTGAATCAAGCCATCCTGTACTGATCTGGGCAGTAGCTCTGTTTTTCTCTTCATCGTGGTGCTGAGAAATTGATCGTATATTGTGAGTATATCCACATCAGTAACCGTGCAGAGAAATCTGTGCATGTAGGTATAGCTCTTAAAAATAAAGATTCTTTAACATCCATGGAAAGGTTTTTATAGTGGCAAGTAGTTTTTGTCTTAAAAGCTTTATTTTAATAATATTACTATACCGAACTATGTTCTTCTTGAAATACTACTGGCACCACTACTCTCAGTGTTCAGAATAATTTGGCTCAAATTGTGAAAAAGCCTGTTTTGACAAAGTCAGACTATTTGGATAAAGTTATATTACTTGTAAAGGGCTTGGAAGTACGAAAGTAAATTAAGCTGGTGTTCTAAAATAAAAGCCACACTATCATACAAAATATCAGTGATCACCCTAACTGGTTTACTGTCACCTAAAATAGACCACATGCAAAATATTTTCATCTTTGAACAGCAGATGTCAACTCTGATACTTGACCTGCATTAAAGACTCTGTTTAGATAATGTACTTTCATTTGCTTTTACTCAAGGGTTTTTTTTTTTTTTTTTTTTTTTACTAAGCCATATACCTTTTTCTGTGGGTGATGGTGGTGGTGGTGGGGGGGTATACTTAAGTGCATCATCTATGTGTTTAAAATGTATTTTCAGTGTGAAATCACATTTTCAGTGTGATCACACTGCTCGCACTATAAGCTAAAAATGGCATAGAACAGTGCATTAGTAGGCACATTGGGAATTTGGGATGCATCTTAAGAAAACATTTAAATTGTGTAATCAGCAGTTGTGTATTTTCAAATATTATTTTCAATGACAATGCTGCTGGAGCTGTAGAGTAATGTATAGGGTGCATGTCCTGATCTGATTTGAAAATTTCCTGTCTTCCAAAGCAGTCTCATGGCAATTCTTGGCTACTTTGTTTTGCTGAATTGGTGGCCAGTTGATATGAATTTGTATTTGTATTTGTATTTATATTCCTATTTAAAACTTGACTCTTCTGTAGTTACATCATGTACTAAGACTGACAGAAAATGAAAAGTTGCAATTTTCTAGACCGATATGACTAGAAACTATACTCTCATTCTGGTGTAATAATCAAGGAACTGCCTGAAAATAGTCCCCAGTTAGTTTGTGTAGTTGCAGCACTAGCAGAGTGGCTGGGGACTATTTTCAGGTGCTGCGTAATATCACTGCGCCTGCTGCACCCAAGGTACGGCAGCAAAGTTCCTTGATTATTTATTAGGAAAAATATCACTCTTTGGTCATTTTTGAGTGAGATGCGAACGTCTAATCTGATTCATTGATTTATGCTAAGCTAAGCTAAAAGTGCTACTGGAAGTCCCAGAGATCGGCTGAATTTATTAGAAAACGGTAAAACTCAAACGTTTAACCCTAGGGGAGTTGGAAAATAAGTCTATTTTAAAAAAGTGAAGTGTTCCTGTAAAGTCATGCGTTTTCATGCAGTTCACATTGTAAAAATGGATCCTTTTATTTACTGCTGTCAGGCTTATTAGCCATAAGAAGGAATTCTTATCTCCTTACTTCAGTTTAAGACCAATGTATATCTACACGATGCATATCTACAGATAAACCACTCTCTTACAAATCATATTTCCATGTCTTACAAGCTAATTATTTTTAATTGCTGGTAAAATTAAATCCACTTAACATTTTGAAAGTCATTCTATATCTGTGTTTCTGCATGTGGAGTCTTGCTGATTGTGTCTTACATGATTGCACTCCAAATGAGCATGCACCAAACCACAGCGTGCCTGCTACTTGTTGTTGACTGCATGCTGTTTATATGTATGCATAAAGGTCTGAATAAAGTATGAAGCATTTCTATTCACACAGTAGGGGTTTACTTGGTGCTGGGGTTGTAATCCATACCTGTATTTAACACCCCATGCTTTTCCACACCATGATGACCATATATTTGTGTGGTCAAGAATGCCTGCAGGTCACATAAAAAAAATATTTAAAATTATTGCAGTATTGGAGTATGTTTTATTAGGGGTGTTCGATGATGACAAAAATTATCTCTCTCTCTCATATACATATATTTATATCGCATATCTTTTAAACAACAATTACGATATTATCGTAGACTATATATCACACACCTCTACGTTTTACAGGAAAATTCTATTTCAGTCTTTCTAATTTAAAACGTGATTTTTAATTGAGTGTTACTTGCTGTTTCTTTGTAATGATTTGTGAAATTTACCAGCAATCAAAATGTCTCGGTTATTACAAAATGTTACTTAGTCCAGAAAGATTTATTCTTTTCAAATACAGTTTTTTAAGTCATTGAGTGAAAATACCTGTATCACAATGCTGTTTTTTTTCTAATATCATGCAGCATTACTGTAGACATTTCACTCCCATGCAGTTACTCAGCTAACATATTATGGATTTTGATATTGATTTAATAAAGAAACATTAACAGTGTAGGACTTTATTGTCCTTTAATCGATTATGGTCTAAGATGGAAGTGACCAAAGAGAAATAATAACCGTATAATGAAGCTGTAAAACAGACTCCTCATCACTCCTATAAAAAAGCTCCTTTCTAAGCAACAGCTCTCCAGTTATCTCAGCCTGCATTACCATATTAAGTTAAACATGGAGATTTATGCCAATGAGTGTGATTTTATGTATATTAATGCAAACAAATGGAATAGCTGAGCCAGGCCATTGCTATTTAACTCCGTCCATGTCACCCATGCTCCCACCCACACTGTCTGCCACATCTCATTGAGAGAAAGCAACATGTAGACCAATTTAAATGCACAGTGGCAGGCATCAGCAAGAAGGAACGTGCATTCAGACAGATTTCATAAGTACTCATTTCATTCTGCTCTTATATTTTGAGCTGAGATCCTCTGTGAAGTGCGTTCTCTGAAAGATGTCAACACACCAGTCAGGCAAGCATTAATAATCAGATGTTTTCAATCACATCGCACTTTTCATGAATTACACTCCAAGCAACAGTAAATCAAAACAGAGTCGATTATAACTACATAAATGACTGAATAAATACAAAGAAAAACACAATAATACAATAACACTTGTCGAAATGAAAAAAAAAAAAAGGAATAAAAGAAAAACAAACGATTTAGTTTGTAGTGGTGGGAACGAACATCAAAAATATATTCATCTGTAGTGAGTAAACCGAGCTTGAGAAGATGAAAGCTTATTATCACTCTTTTAGTATCACAAAATAATAAAAAAGACATGACTGTAATGACTCTAACAGCTCTCACATGAGAGGTCAGACAGATCAGATCTGTGTTTAGTTTCTTACAGCCGAGCTGGGAACTTGTAGTGAGAATCAAAACTATAATACACATTGGGCCATCATCTAACAATGCAAACATTTAACAAAGCTCAGCTTGGATGCCATTAACATGAATTCCACAGAGAAATGGGATGATTATGTGAGGGGGTCATTTCATTCCAGCAGTAGTAGAAATAATGAACAGTTGTCTTTCTCAGGTTTGCAGTTGGTGGGCAGATTTTAAGGTTTCAGAGAAGTGTGTGGAGATGTTATCCAGCCTTTTTACTGTGGTTAGAGGCCTGCACAGTCTTTTAACTGAATCATAAAAATGTAGTAAAATGTTTGAGTGAGGTCTCATCCTAACATATATCATGACATATAAATATATATTTTAAAAATTAAGAATTCAGTGCAGGAGCAGTAACTTAAACTCTTATTAGTCTATTTTAAACTGAGTTCCTCAAATTAGAGTTAGCCTTGAAACAGTCTAAAAATATGAAAAAACATGCATGTGAAAAAAAAGAATGTAAATCAAGTCAAGTGTCAAGTAGCAGTGTTGTTGACTAGTTGACTTGTCTTGCACATCCCTAAAACACACACACACACACACACACACACACACACACACACACACACACACACACAATTAAATATCTCTGAAAGAAGTCTCTTGTGTTCAAAACGCTTCTTTTTTAACAGTAATGTTGGGAATATTATTACAGTTTTTCATTTTAATATAATATTTAATATATTTAATATATGTTAAAATATATTTTTTTCCTAAAAGCTCATTTTTCAATAGCCATGATTCTTGATTCTTCACATGATTCTTCAGAAAAATAATAATAATTAAAATAAGATTAAGGTTGATTTAAGATTAAGATAAGTAGAAAGATTATTATTATTAATGATGAAAAATTTGTGCCGCTTAATATTTTTGTGTAAATAAAAAAAAAAAAAAACTTTGATCAATGGAAAGTTTAAAAGAACAGCATTTATTTGAAATGTAAGTCTAAATGTCTTGGTTAAAAAAATCCCTAGCATAAATGGTCTTGATGGCGCTTCTGTGCAAGCCTGTTGGCTGTTATGTCTCCTGTCACTATTGATAAATATTGATGAAATGCTATAGTTGTCGGTTGAGACATTTTAAAGTACTTTGTAGACTCCTTTTGATTTTTTTTCCTTTGTAGGGCGGTAAAGAAAGAATCTGTGTCATCTCTCAAGATACATTCTTGCTTTTAATAATCTGATTGGTGATGACTACATTGGTGGACCCAAATGCTCGGGCTGATGCAAGTAAGGCACAGCATCTCTCAGGGTAGATAAAATAACTAGTTTCTAATTTCTGGATCATAAATCTGGTCTGTATTTCTGAATATCCTGAATGTATTTGCTTGGAGCGCTGGGCATGACAGGTCCCACCTGCAGCCATTGTTTGAGTGTGTAGTGTGCCGTGTGCTACTGCTGATGACCTGTTTTCTCTGAGCTGGCTGCTCAGGAAGCATCTCACCAGATGCAGCCCTGCAGTCCACCATCGACTGGCATGTCATCTCACACGCCCACACCCATACAATTATAATTAAATAAAATGTAATTATGAATGTGAGCATGGCTCATTTAACAAACAAACAAGTTCAAAATGACGCCATCTGTAACGTATATTTATGCAGAACAGGACCAGAGTGGATGCATTAGTGGACTGATCCTCTGCAAAAGCCTTCCTCGCCTTTCTCCTGTCTCTGAGAAATGGCCCATAACTGGACGGTGTTACATGTATTTTTATACAAGCCAAAAACCTTAGAATAAGCTTTAAGTTAATAGTCCTGTTCCTCAGGAAGACGGTTTATTGACATTTTTTAATGTAGGAAGGTTGTATCATTTTCTGTGGATGGATATGAAGTCTGATATTGCATATCTCTGACAATACCCCCCCCCCCCTTAAAAAAAATTATTGCTGATTGCTAGAGTTTAAAACAAACCATTTTTAATAAGCTGTGAAGTTGCTACAGATTCAGATATAGAGATGGCAGAATGGCTGTCTGGAGCTGTACTTTAATGAAGGAGGTACAGCAGATGACCTGTTGAACCTTATAATAATGAAAACAACTGTTTGGGGCTCAATACCTGGATGAACAGTCTTTGTTTCGCTCAAAGGTGAAAGAAAGTGAGAAGGTGTAAATGGAGCCCCCTTCAACAGACAAAGTCAATAAAGAGGCGCTCTGTGCCATTCCCTTATCCAGATCCTCTGGGATTTGACTTCAGGATGGGTTACTCTGAGAAATGTGCTTGTGGATGGTGATCAGATGAAGATCAAGATGCTGATACCAAAGTTAAATCTTACTTAATTAATCATTTGTTTCTTATCGCCACACTTTTGTCAGGTCATCTGTTGACTTGACTCAGCAAAAAGAAGAGAAGAACAGTAAGCTGTGCTCCCCTGTGGCTCAAATGAATGTTGTTTAAATGGTCTCCAGGTGCATGTTTGCATTGAAATGCTCTGTTTTGTTTGGCTGAAACCTGGTGACAAGAGACATTTAATGCTACAAATACAAGCAAGTCTCGTTACAGGTTGCCCACCTTGGATGAATATTTAACAGTGCGTGCTGTGAGAGACCTGACTGCCATTTCTTGCATTATTTACCACATTCTGGCTTGTCTGTAATGCTCATGTGGTGCATGGTTTAAAGTGACCGAAAAACACCAGCACCAAACCACATGGCTTAATCCGAACATGAACAGAATATAACAAAGTGTGTATCTTCTAAGCCAGCGTGCAGTTTGACTCAATTTCATTTCCACTATGAGTAGATCTTAGAGCAGCAGCTTTAAATGTAAGTCATAAGATTCATTTAAATTATTACTAAATTAGAAAATTATTATTAAAATATTAAAATCTCATTTGTTTTCTAGACTGTACTATAGTTGGGATAGAGTGCTTTTCAGATGTTTCTTCTACAGTAAAAAAAAAAAGATCTTGTGTGTGTCGAGACATTTTAGAGTTTCTGAAGAGATTGCAAAAAGTTAGTCTCCGATTTGCCAAGCTGCTAACGTCTTCAATTATAAGTAAGAAATTTCTTTATGGACAAAATTATCTCAATTTTAAAGCCAAATTATCTGAACATGCCACGCAGTATAGACATTAATTATTTTGTAGATATTATCTTATTGTGTCCATTTTTTCCAATTGTATTCATTGTATCTAAATATATGAGACAAAGCTAATAGTGAAAGCATAATTCTGTTATTATTAGCTATAAAAGAGCGACTTATGAGAGATGAAGGGTGAATGAAGAGTCTATAATTTTTATGGTAGGTTTATTTTAACGTATAGAGACAGAATAACAAACAACAAATCCTGAAAAAATTAATTATATAAAGGTTAGAAATTGATTTGCATTTCAGTGAGTGAAATAAGTATTTGATCCCCAAGCAAAACATGACTTAGTACTGGTGTAGAAACTCTTGTTAGCAAGCACAGAGGTAAGACTTTTCTTATAGTTGGTCACCAGGTTTACACACATCTCAGGAGGTGTGATTTTGATCCACTCCTCTTTACAGATGCTCTCTAAATCCTTAAGGTTTCTTGGCTGTCGTTTGGCAAGTTGAAGTTTCAGCTGTCTCCACAGATTTTCTACAGGATTGAGGTCTGGAGACTAGCTAGGCCAATCCATGACCTTAATGTGCTTCTTCTTGAGCCACTCTTTTGTTGCTTTGGCGCCGCGGTATGTTTCGGGTCATTGTCATGCTGGAAGACCCATCCATGGATCTTTAGTGTTCTGGCTGAGGGAAGCAGGTTCTAGTCCAAGATTTTACAGTACAATGTCCTGTCCATTTCCTCTCAATGTGGTGAAGTTGTCCTGTACCCTTTGCAGAAAAACAGCCCTGAATCATAATGTTTCCACCTCCGTGTTTGACTGTAAGGATGATGTCATAGTCAGCATTTCTCTCCCTCCAAACATGACGAGTCGAGTTAATCCAAAAGAGCTCGATTTTGGTCTCATCTGACCAGAGCTCTTTCTCCCAAGCCTTCTCTGTATCATTTAAATGTTATTTGGCAATCTTTAAACAGGCCTGTACATGTGCCTTCTTGAGCAGGGGACCTTGTGGGATTTCAGTCCATTGCAGCGTATTGTGTTACCAATGTTTTGCTTGGTGACTGTGGTCCCAACTGCCTTAAGATATTAATTAATTAACAAGCTCCTTTTGTGTAGTTCGGGGCTGATCCTTCACCTTTTCTCATGATCATCCTTACCCCATGAGGGAAGATCCTCCACGGAGCTCCAGACTGAGGCCGATTGATGGTTGTTTTGTATTTCTTCCATTTTCCAAATAATCACACCAACAGTTGTCTCCTTCTCACCAAGCTTCTTACTGATGGTCTTGTAGCCCATTCAAGTCTTGTGCAGATCTACAATTTTGTCTCTGACATCCTTTGACAGCTCTTTGTTTTTGGCAATGGGGGTGGAAGAGGTAAAGATGGTGTGGAGCTGACATTAGGAGTAACTTCTTAAAGTGACAGGACTAATCTGTGTTCCACATGGGCACATGACCAATCAATTCTTGAGGTTGGTAGGGGACCAAATACTTATTTCACTCATTGAAATGCAAATCAATCTCTAACCTTTATATAATCTGTTTATTTCTGGATCTTTTGGTTGGTATTCTGTCTATATCTGTTAAAAAAAAAAAAAAAAAATAACAACAGTTGTGCTGCTTTATATTTTTGTGAATTTTTTTCCCCATTACTCAATATAAAGTTCAATGGCATTTGTTTGAAATATGAATCTAATTATTGATGGTATAAATGTCACATATGATCAGTTTAATGTATACTTACTAAATAAAAGTATTAATTAAAAAAAAAATCAGTGACTCCAACCTCTTAAACAGTAATCTACTGTATTTGTGTATTGAGTACATTTGAATGAAATACAGTGTAACCTTCCTGCACATTTATGAAATTACTCCATGGACTCCATTAAATCAAAATGACAGTTTTGGCTTCTAGCCCATGCCTGTTAGCATCTACATCTACATGCCAATACAGTATACTGATAAAAAAAATAACTTAAAGGTGCCAAAGAATGCATTGACACAATATTTTGAATTGTTCTCTTATGTCCCCAGAGTGTGTATATGAAGTTTTATCTCAAAATAAATATAATTTTTTTTATAGCTTTTTGAAATTGCCACCTTTAGGGTATGAGTCAAAATGCGCTGTTACTTGTGTTTGAAAATGAGCTGGTGCTGCTGCCTGACTTTTCGTGTGCACAACTTACTATTTCGTTCCCTTAATTTAGAAATTGTGCTCACGATTTACTACTGCGTTCCCTTCGATTTGCTAAGTTGTGCACACGATTTATGCATTTAGATGACGAATTAGTAAATTTTGCACACGATTTAGCAAATTGAGGGAACGAAATAGTAATAGAGTGCAAGTTTTAGAATATTGAGGAGAATAAATAAAAATTTTCTTGCATAAGATGTTTGGGGCTCCGTACACTTCACATTGCTTCTAAATGCAATTTTTAACTACCACATTCCTATTCACGATAATCCTGGTAGCATATGAAGGCAGCATTAGTGAAAACAGCCAGAGACAATGGTAGCTTAAGCAACATTAGCCTTACAGATAGCCAAGAAGATCTTTTGGGAAAACAAAAGATGAATCAAGCGTGATGCTTACTTTGTCTGTAGTCTGGATATTTGCGCACAATGCATTGGTATTGATCCCTCTTTCAGAAGCAATCGTTGCACAACTCCAGCGCTGAGCTGACCCTCGTTTGTGAAGCAGTCAGGTGTAAAATGTTAGCACAAATTGCAGGACTCTTCCATTTTTGTCTGGGACATTTCCTTCAAAAATGGAAGTTAACCATCATGTCCTCAGTGGTCTATAGAGACTCCTATGTTCGTTGGTGCATCCCTACACATGACACTTTTAATGGCTCTTTGGCGCTGAAATTGTACCTCCAGAAGCTACAGCAAGAGAAAAGTAATGGTGGACCGCAGCTTCTCACTCAGGGCTGTGTATATGCTAATAGGGCAGAGAGCATCACAAAATGGGTGGGACTTTCACCGACTATGTCGTCATAGTAGTAAGAAACCTGGAACTGCTAGTATGGAGAGATTGTTTATGAATTATAGGGATTATTAAACAATGAGTGGGTGGGTTTTTACCATTATAGGCTGGTTGTTTTCACACATCTGTGTTCATATACCTTATAATATATATTTTTGCATTCTATGGCACCCTTAAATTACCTTCCACACATTTATTTGTATTATTTTAGTCTTTCTTTTACAGAAAGCTGTTCTCTTAAGATGATTTTGTGTTCTTTAAATGATCTGCTGATCTCAGGTGTGTCTGTTGAGAGTAGTTTGGGGATTGTAAGTGATGATCAGGATTAGGATGTTTCCCTCTGCCTAGTTCTCACTCCTCATTTGATCTGTTGCTTGAAATCAGTTGAAAAATATCAGAACACTCACTCCATTAAACTCTCTCTGTATCAAAGGTGTCAGTCAGGTTGTCAAAAACTCAGTGGCAGAAGTAAAGAACCATAACTAGATATGCATTTCTATTAAAGGGTTAGTTCACCCAAGAAAATTACAATTCTGTCATCATCGTTCCAGACCTGTTTGATTTTTTTCACTGAAGAATGTCGATAACCAAACAGTTGCTGGTAGGCAAGGGCTCTCTCTCTCTTACTCTCTCTCTCTCTCTCTCTCTCTCTCTCTCTCTCTCTCTCTCTCACTCTCTCTCTCTCTTAAAAAAAAAATAAAAATACTGATATTTAGAACTATCTGTTCTTCAGAGAATCCACAAAAACACATCACAGTTTTCGGAATAAATAATCAGCACAACCTTTTCAACTTTGATAATAATATATCATGTTTCTTGAGCATAAAATCAGTATATTAGAATGATTTCTGAAGGATCATGTGACACTGCGACTGGAGTAATGGCTGTTAAAAATGCAGCTTTGCCATCACAGGAATAAATTAGATTTATACAAACTACATATAAAATAAAAATAAAAACTCTCACTTAAATTATAATGATAATTCACAATATTACTTATTATTTCTCGTATTTGTGCATACTTAAACTAAATGTTACTACATTAAAATATAAAGCACTTCACTGTACAACAATAATATATATCACACAGTAAGCAACAGTGAATACGATAAGCACATAACATATAACAGTATGTGAAAGCATTGATATGGTATTATATGGATGTTTTTTTAAGGCATGCTTAACATACAACACTCTGTTTTATACAGCAAGTAATAGATGGTCCCTGCTCCATCTCTCTCATATGGGTACTTGGCCTGAAAACAGTTGAAAACCCCTGAACTAAAATGCTTTAACTGTCACACTTCTGGTTGTCCCCTGGCCTTTCTGTGAGTTTTTCATTCTTACCTTTGTGTTTTTGTGTGGGTGTTTCCATGTAGACTCGTGTTGCTCAGCTCACAGGCTGATGGCACTCACCTGTTCCTCATTATCAGCTACCTATATATGCCCCTTTTGTTTGTCTTATTCTTTGCCAGATTGTTCTTTGTGGTTTTGTGCAGTTTTAGTGTTAAAATGCCAGTTTGTTTTTAGTGTTTGCTCCTGGTTACTGGGTTTTATTTTTATTTATTTTTTTTGTCTTTTGGATTTACCTATATTTGGATTTTTCCCCTCTTCAGTGGACTCGGAATCCCATCAGAGATCCCAGATCCCATGGTGTTTCCTCCAGCCCAGTTTGTACCCATAACTTTTTCTTCATGTGCTTCAAACCATGAATATTATATTTTTTTCTACATGAACAGTTCATCCTCTGTTAAACTGCTTTATTCCCTCTTTAATTGAGTCCATCTGTTCTATAGCCACGTAACATTAATTTGTTCTGGATTGCACCATATGATAGCTTAAATGTAGAATTAAGCATAAAAGCATCGAAACATTATTGTATCATGACAGATGTAAAGAAGGAGAAAATAAAATGAAGATGCAATAAAGAGAGACTTGGTGGACAGCAGACAATTACTCTGTTTCCATGGCAATTGACTTGATGACATGGCAGCTTTTTCTCAATTACCTATATTAATCTGTTTTGCCAAAACAAGCGGTCTTGTTTATTTGCAATGTTGAGAGTGTAAGTGTGTGTGTGTGTGTGTGTAGTAGCAGTCCTGGGAGACCTTATCTTAGAGTTTCATCTTCTAGTGATGTCATCAGTGTGATTTTCAGTTACATGGGATCTGCAAGACTAGAGTTGAGTCCGAAATTGCATACTGTCTAGTAGGTAGTATATAGTTTAATAATTACTTTGACCAGTAAAAAAATATATATATATATATATACTATAACAAATTTGGACATACCATGCATCTCACATGCTGGTGTGTCCAACATCAATGGCCCAATTCAGAAAATTAGGAAAGAAGCAGTTCTGCAATGCATCTCTCAAATCTCCCACTCCTTAATCTGCAAGGAGATAATTTCCATTTCATTTGAGTCTGTTGCTCTGAAATGGAGAGCTCTTAAATATATTTCTCACACCTCTTCATTCTGCTCTGCTTAAAGGATGCCTGCTGTTAGACTTGTTGCCTCATAGTTGGACAGAGCAGAGTTTCTCCCTCAAGCACTGAAACAATGCATGAGTTCATCATGGCACTTATTAAACAGGTCAAAGCTCTGATTATGAATTTCACTCCCAATCCATGGAAAAACACTTTGACCTCTCTGCATATCCTTAATTGCTCTCTAGGCTTTGATTATACATTTACTGTTTGATGTGGGTCATTTGAGATGCTGTGTCATAGAGGTCAGAATTCAGAGAGAAGTAAAAGCAGAGCAGGGCCGTTGCAAGTGGGAAAGTTGGTGACGATTATAGGGGTCCACGGCTGTAAGAAGCCCCTGGCGATTTCAACCAACTGCCCGAGGCCAGCATAAAAGATGTTCAGGACAGTTGACGGGCCTCTGCTGCACATCCTCATGAAAGCGTACAGGCACATCTCAATCAAATAAAGTGTTGTGGAAAAGTAAATTAATTCGGTAATTCAACTCAAATTGTAAAACTTGTGTATTAAATAAATTTTGGAGACTGAAGTAGTTTATGTCTTTGGTTCTTTTATTTATGATGATTCTGGCTCATTTACATTTAACAAAAACCCACCATTTCACAATCTCAACAAATTAGAATATGGTGACATGCCAATCAGCTGATCAACTCAAAACACCTGCAAAGGTTTCCTGAGCCTTCAAAATGGTCTCTCAGTTTGGTTCACTAGGCTACACAATCATGGGGAAGACTGCTGCTCTGACAGTTGTCCGGAAGACAATCATTGACACCCATCGCAAGGAGGGTAAGCCGCAAACATTCATTGCCAACGAAGCTGGCTGTTCACAGAGTGCTGTGTCCAATCATGTTAACAGAAAGTTGAGTGGAAGGAAAAAGTGTGGAAGAAAAAGATGCATAACCAACCAATAGAAGTGCAGCCTAATGAGGATTGTCAAGCAAAATCGATTCAAGAATTTGAGTGAACGTCACAAGGAATGCAATGAGGCTGGGGCAAGAGCCACCACACACAGATGTGTCAAGGAATTTGCTAAACCACAGACAACATCAGAGGCATCTTAACTGGGCTAAGGAGAAGAAGAACTGGACTGTTGCTCAGTGGTACAAAGTCCTCTTTTCAGTTGAGGGCACGTTTTGAATTTCATTTGTAAACCAAGGTCCTAGAGTATGGGGGAATGGTGGGAAAAGCTCATAGCCCAAGCTGCTTGAAGTCCAGTCTTAAGTTTCCACAGTCTGTGATGATTTGGGGTGCAATGTCATCTGCTGGTGTTGTCCATTGTGTTTTTTGAAAACCAATGTCACTGCACCCATTTACCAAGAAATGTTGGCAGAGTTCTTTCTTGTAAAAACATTATTAAATGAGATCCAATATTTGTGTGGTCACAGAGGTGGACTACATGTGAAAGCTGTGGTTCAGTTATCTGTGAGAATAGTGTTCATGGGTGGAAACTGTTGTCAGTAAACAATGCAATGCCTCAATTGAGTCTTTTCCCTTTAGAGCTTTTCAAGGCTTAGAGAGGATGCAGCATTTATTGGTGGCTGAAAAGGCAGGCAGCTACAAACTTAACGGAAATGAATGCACTCAGAAAAAAGGATTAAGAAGTGTCTGGGAGGAATGACAAATCCCAGATTTCTCTTTTAATGCAGAAAGAAGCTGTTAAAACCACACTTGATGAGGTGTAAATGCAGCGCGTGTTTGCTTATGCAAATTAAAGCAAGTCAGGCCCTATTGCAAGTTTGAGTGGCAATGCAAAGTGTCTTGGTATGCATGTATATTTAATGTCCTTGCAAAAAATATGGAGATTTATATACTTGGAGATGTATTCCTGGTTATGGACCTTTCCAGCAGCAGAAGTCGTCATAGTTGGATACATTTCTATAGCAGTGAATAGGAGACTACCACAAATATATATTTTTTGCATTCCTACTTGCTCATAACTCCACAAAAATGTATTCAGAGGGGCTGTAGAGTGGAATTCACTTCCATCCAGTGTCAGGGAACTCAAAAGTAAATTTTCTTTTAAGAAAACAATAAAACAGAGATTACAGGTGTGAAAGTATTACTTATTTTTATTTTTGCATGTTTTGTTTTAAATTGTTTGAATTACATGTTGAATAGATGTTGATTTTGGATAACTGCATAATTTGTACTTCTTGCAAATGTGTGCCATGGTAGCTAATATATCGTATAGTTTTTACAGATTTTATTAATGTATTGATGAATTTAATTTTGTATTTTTGTATTGTGATTTCAGTGGACCCCAGGAAGACTAGCAACCACCATAGTGGGAGCTAATGGGGATCCAAATAAAACAATAAAACAATACAGCACAGTCAAGAATAACTTATAGAGGTTGCCAGGGTTTACTAAAGCTTTGGACTAGCTTTGATTATTGCTGCTGATTTGAATGGCGATGCTTCCCGATTTAAGTGTCTGTTGACGGCCTTTCATTTTTAACCAGAAATGTGTATGCTGCTTTTTTGATGTAGACTGAATGTCTTTTTTCCAGTTGCCAAGTCCAGCTACTTGATGTGTCCATTTTGAATCATTACAAAACCACATTGTAAATAGTTCGTTTTTTATGCTTTCCAGAGCATAGTGGATAGTTTGCCATATCTTCAAATGAGGGTGCTTTTGCTTCTGTTTGAGGATGTATGAGTTTGGCTAACCGCTCCAAATTGCATTGGGGATTCCATGACTACTGATATGTCACCCCTGCTGATGACCATTGAATCGTATCATCACAGTCTTGTGAAAAGGGACCATTCTTGTATTTTCTCACCTCAAGTATCAGCAGTGCTTCACTCCCATTCATGTGCTCTCATAGTAACCTGTATTAATAGGAATAAGGCTTTGTGTGTGAATTCTTGCAGAAAATGCCTGTTATGTATGACTGTTGGCATGGACTGGTCTATGAACCTATTTCCATTATAATAGCTCGAAAAATAAACATTGATATAGGCTGATACTACGTACGTAGTTGTCCAAATGCCATCTTAATTTCAGTTTTCCTCAATGAAACACATAAATGGTATTATAATGATATAAATGGCTATTTTCACCTTGTCTTTACTACACATGCTGTATATAAACCAGGTTCAGAAGTTCAGGAAGTAAAATTTCCTTGAAATTTTCTGCATGTAATATATCCCGTCTGTTTTCTTTCACGTGGTTGTTTGCACTGTTTGTTGTGACTATATCTGCAAGAATCCCTTGAAATTTGTGTTTAAATGAAAGTGCAATAATTCTGATGAAATGTATAAATTACAATGATCATTATATATTTTTGGTCAAATAATCATGACAAATTAATTAACCATTATCGTTCAGTCTTTATTGTATAATGTTTTTATACTTCACCATATTAAATTAACTTTTGTGGACCAGGGCTGCATTTCCCAAAGCATCGTAAGCTTAAGTTGATCGTAAAAATTATCGCACAAATCATCTTAGAATTGCGGACCGTATCCCAAAACCATTGTAATTTTAGTAGTACTTGAAAATCTTTGTAGATCTACAAGTGCTCTGGACTCTGGTGTAATCCGAGCGAATATATCCGAGCTGTCTGAAATGCAGCATTAGCTTAACCGTACAATAAACCAGCGTGTAGTAAAACTACACTTAAAGCAGGGCTACGTGCGATTGTGTTGAGTTCATTTTTTGAAGTGCTAAGATCAATCATTATCAAGAAACGCAGCCCAGGATGGAAGAACATTTCATTATTTCTAAGAAATACATCACCTGTTGAATTTCTTTGAATTACAATTTTATTAAATTCCTCTTCCAGTCAAAACTTCCTTTGGGATGTGGGCTGCATTGAAGTGCATTTACCTTTGAGAATGTGTGTTTGTGTGTGTGTGTGTGTGTGTGTGCAGCAATCTAATTACATCATTCTTGTCCGCCACAAATCACAGCCTCAGCTGGTGCACGTGTACAGCTGGAGCTCAGCTGGGAAGGACTGGCAGCACACTGTGTGTGTTTGTAGAACTGTGAGTGTGCCAAGCAGCCCAGGGCTGCCATAACATGATGGCATGTTTTATGAATGTGCAAGTCAAGGGTGTTAAGTGCTACGCTCTACAAAATAAATTCACGCAAGTAAAGAAAATTGTTTTACTGGAAGGACATGCGCATGCAAAAGAGTGCTTCGTCCATGTAAAGGCCATCATAATGATGTTCTCTTGCAGATTTTAGTTTTCAAATACTCCATTGACAATGGAACTTAATTTCATGCCTCATTAGGTTTATTTGTAATGAATAGGAAAGGGAAAGTACTGATGATAACTGGGACGGGATCCTCAGGTGCCCTTTGAAGTGAGATCTCAGAGTTCCATTTATTTCTGTGAAGAGACTGACCAGCAGAGAAAACCATTTTTCACTATGACACTTCCTCTTATTATAAAGTACAGCATGGGACATGTTCCATGAAAAGGATGCAGGGTAGGGCCCTAAAAATGCTGAAGTAAATATTTTATTTTCAGTAAATGAAATGGTAAGTGAAAGACTTCTTTAACCTTCAGCAAAAGTGGGATTGATAGCTTCAGGGCTAAAGTAATTCTAACATTTTAAATGAAGTTTGACATTTTTGTGACCTTCTTCCAAGACAAATTGGGACTGAAGTATATGATAAAACCATAATTCATATGATGTTGTTGTTTTTATTACTTAATAATCAATTAGAAATTGTAAACTATTTTAATAATTAGTACAATGTTATATTTAAAAAATATAAATGCAAAAGTAATAAAAAAAAAAAAAAAGGTCAGACCTCTTAGGTAGGAGGACAGACCAAAAATCCCATTTTTGTGGGGATTTAATGTTTAAAACAACTTAATTTTTATGTTCTGTTAAAGCTATGTTAAATAATAGTTTAGCACTACATAAACACTACATACACTTTGGGATTTCTGCGAATAATGGTTTTTAAAAAGTAAGTGTAACCTTGTCTCAGATCAGGAAGATATAATAAGTGCTGATTATCTGTAAAGCTACTTAATTGTCTATGTAGTCTTCCTTTTAATAATACAGTGATCTAGCCTTTTGATTATCATCTATTATGCATGACTGTCAGCATGATTCTGTCTGTCTGCTTGGAGCCATTATCGGGCATGCTGATCTACAGCTGTCAGTCAGTCGGTTGTTGTGTGGATCAGGGGAGCACTGCGAGAAATCTAGTGCTGGACAGGACAGAATCATCAGTCCTGATCAATATCCCAGACAGCTCGTGGACAGAAAGGGTAGCGATGGGGTCATTTGAGTTAAAGTGGAAGAAATGATTTGTGAGAATTAAATGGTGTCTGCAGTTTTCAGAGGCAAGAATGGATGTTTTTGCATATTTATGTTGAATACTTAAATAGAAATGTTCCTCAACAGGGGGTAGTTTTAGATAGGTAAGGGCAATTTGGAATTCAAAATAAAGGAAGTTTGAAACACCATGCATCTTTTTAAAATCTTTCCACTATTTATTTTTCCCTGTTTCATAATGCTAAATTAAAATATAAAATGTTCAAAATATATGAAAACAGATTTTTTTAATTGTAATAATACTGCCATTTATACTGTATTTTTGATCAAGTAAATGTAACCTGTCTTTTGAAAAAATCCCAAATTTATGAATGGTAGTACATCTAAAGACCTATTCGGACGGGACTAGTTTTACAGGGGGTCGTTAGAGAAATCTGCGTTTCACAGACCTACTTAGTGATTTTAATCCCGTCCGAATCTGCCACGTCTGTGTTTTTCTCACACAACCTCTGTGATAATTCCAGAGCAAATTACCTACCGTTTTTCAGCAAACTCAGTGATCCTCTGAGAAAACTAATCCCGTCCGAAAGTGAATGTCTGTGATTGCCGGTGATATTTTATTTCACAACGCGTTTCCATGTGTGTTTTGGCCAACGTGAATTACCGTGGATGCTCTTACCGTGCAGATGTTTGATATATTTGCTTAGCGGCAAATAAATAATAATAATAAAAAATACAAATAATAAAATCAAGAGCAAGATCGCGTAAACTGTTAATACCGGCTATTGTAATATCAGCATCAGGTAAGATTACTCACGTTCATTATGTACTCAGTTACATTAAAAAAAAAAAAAAGGAAAACAAGTTAAACTAAAAGGAACCACACATTAACAAGGTTTGCTATACTAGCCATTTAGTATTTATTGTGTAATAATACTATTGGCAATCATTCTGAATGAATGCAATGCACGCATACAGAGCGCGTGATCTCTGTGACGCCCAGATGCACAAATCAGACCCTCCCACCTCTGTAATAAACACGGAGATACTAGTCCCGTCCGAATTGGTACATGAAAATCACAGATGTCAGGTGGTAAGAATCGAAACTCAAACGTAGTTTAGAAAACTAGTCCCGTCCGAATAGTGCTTAAAACTACTCTAAAACCAGTAATTTTCAGTTAGTGGCCTACTGTTCAAAACCTGAAGGGCATTGCTCTAGTTTGTGTGCAGCACAACGCTTAGAAGAGTTCAGACAGGGGTTGATTGATAAACAGCGGTATGAATAAATGAGTATAAAATAGGTGAGCTCTGATTTGTGTTTTACTGCGACCTTTTTTTTTTCATGTACAGCATACAACATACACAGTATCGGCAGAAATACAGATTTGAGGATTAAATGGAGGCAAAAGGCTGATTTGTTATTCAGAGGCCTTGCTGCTCAGAGACTGTATGATTCATTCGTTCGCGTAAGAGGAATCCTCTTTGGTTTACTTAGATGGACAATTGTGGTGCTCTCAAATGAAGGTTAATGAAAGTACATTTCTATTTCATGGCCCATCTTTGTGTTTTTACAGAAGGCTTTTATAGAAAAGCTGAAAATCTGCCACATTGCACCGCAGGTCAGCAGGTCTGCCACATCTAACTCAGGTCAAACAGAGTGTTTAATGTTAGTCGGCTTGAAAATATGGATCATGCTCTACTGCATGTATCCTGTATATTTCAGCTGGCAACGAAACATCAATATTAATCACTTCGTTAATCACCCGCTGTTGTATTTAAGGGCCGTTTGAATTCGTTATTCATGGGGCTGTGGCCCAGTACCCAGTGAATCCTGTGGGGCTGATAACTGAGAGTGTGGTGAAGGTGAATCAGGCAGGATGAGTGAGTTGAGGAGTGCTGTGAGGCCATTGTGGATGTTACCACAGGCTGAATGTAATTTTCTAAATCACTCATGTGTGCACACGCACACACCCACACCCACACACACACATACACACATACACACATACACACACATTGTCTTTCCTGCTCTCTCTCTTTTTCTCTGTGCTCTTGCTGTGTTTCCCTTATACAACCATTTCTCTTAATCAAAAACAGGGAATAGACATTGTTTCAGAGAAATCCATGATTTGAATGTGATGATGAAAAATTATTACGTAAAAGAAAAAAAAGCTGACTTGAATTTTGAGCTTTAGTTGTGCTTCAGTTATTAATGTGACATGTCATGATTAGTTTGTCTGTTTACAGTTTTTGCAAGGCAGCACTGTGTTTTGAGGATGAGGGATCATGTGATGATAGCTAACGGGTATGATGTCATTGCATTAAATACTTAACTGTGATTGGTCTTTCTTATATATATATTGTATACTGAATTATGATTGGTCCTGTATTCTGTGCACTTATTTAACACTTATAGAGTTTAATTCTGGAACCAAACTGTTGTGCTCTGTGGTTGTTTATACTGTGCTGATTTTTATGTGTAGCCCAGGGGCATCATTAGAATTTTTTACTGGGGTGGGATTGATGTATACCAACCTGAGAATGATTTTCTCTGATAATATTTCAACAATCATGTCATGTGTGTTGTCTATAAGCTGTTTAGAATCACTCTTTTGATCTAATCATCAAATGGGTGTGCAAAAAGGTCTGAAATTGTTTATGATTCGGTTTGATTCATTTAGACAGCTCAGCCTCGTACTGTATTTCTTTGTAGCGGTTTCTCACACTGCAATAGTAATATGAATAGATTTTTTAAGACAGAAAACAAAAAGACTGCTGGATTATATGGATATTTACCCCTCAATTCATTGTAGAGAACAAAACTTGCAAATGTCTTCTTTTATCATTTGTCAACGATAAAGCAGTGCATGCAGCTTGTTGTAAACATTATTCTTGTTCTTGCAAGCACTGGTATTTCCTTCGGGAAAGTAGTTTGCTTGGTTATGGGACTTATGAGACAACATTTGAGTGCATCTGTGAGTATGTTTTATGTATAATCAAAGAGGAAGACTTCTATTTTGACAGGAAGAGTTTTTTGTGAGTTTGCCATAAACAGGAACTCTGGTCCCTCTCCAGTTTCTGAGTGTGGTGTAGCCTGTAGGCACTGGCTCTCCGTGCATCTAATGAAGGCTACATTTGCCAGGGAGAAAACCTACCCAACAGCCCCTGCGCTATCAGTTCCAGTTCATCGCTGTGTGCGTGGGGCAATGCACCTGTCATCTTTCTGTTCATTGTTCTTGTTCTTTCATTTGTGAACCATTGTAACAATGCACTCATGGTGTCACCTTTCTTCTAATGACACAGCTGAATCTTTCCTTTGGCATGAGAGGATGACTTGCTGACTGATTTATTTTAGACCAACTGCATATCAGACAAATATATATATATATATAATTTTATCTATCTATTTTTTTTTTTTTTTTGTGAGATATAAGCTTTTGTTACACATCATGTGTATCATTATTAATCTCATAATTAAAGTATATTATACACTCATTTTTAAATATGAGTCCTTGAAAACCAAATCGCATTTGACTGAATTATGTCTGGGGTGTGGGTGTGTGAATAAATTCTAAGGAACTGAATGTTTATTATGAGTCTTTTATGAATTTAATAATTAAATTCCCAAATTATCCTGTTGTGAATCCAACCGTACAATTGTTGCTGCTATTTTTATTTTTTGTATTTTTTGGCTGGCAATGTTGCTGTCACTCATGTAAATTTTTCTACCGTAAATCTGTTTGCCGCTGCAGTTCTCCTCACAAGCTTCTAACTTATGTCCCTGCAGTGACTGGGTAATGCAGGAAAGATGGGCCATGTCAAGAATTTAGTATACAGCAATATTCAGCGGCGTTGAGTATTTATGATGCCTTGTCTGCCAGTGACCCTCTTTCCATCATTATTGCAGCAAAAAGCCGAGCGTAATTGTTGAATAACAAGGTTCAATTGATTTGGAATGAGTCCGTCCCTCTTGGAACTGGACAGCAGACATTTATCATTGGATAGGCTTTGGGCAGCTATAAGTATATTGAATTCTGGCCTCCTGTCTACAACGAGTCCCATGTGCTGTGTGGAAGTTTAGATTTTCAGTCCAAACTTATGTCTGCTGCCATGCTGGACTTTTAGCTATGCCTTGAGATGTTTATTCTGTGGGTACAGTCAGTGTCATTAAACGGGTCATATGATGCTTTTTTTAAAGATCATTATTTTGTATATTTGGTGTAACAGAATATGTTGACATGCTTTAATGTTCAAAAAAACACAAACATTTTTTTCAAATACTGTACATTATTGTAGGTCCTCAATCCCCCACCTCTCTCAAACATGTTGTTTTCTACAAAGTCCCTCCTTCCGACTAGCGCAGTCTGCTCTGATTGGCCAACTGACCAAGTGCGCAAGTGCGCTGTGATTGGCCGAACACCGCAAGCACTCGTCGGAAATGTATCGCCCTTTTCCATAATCGGGAAACTTCATCTTTCAAGATAAATGTAAAGACAGTTTATAATGTCCTTAGTTTTACCATCAGTTAAAGCTTGAAAGGGGAACAAAGTGGCGTGACAGAAAGAGTGATGAAGCTCGTATGTGTTTGCAGCACACAAGCCACGGACGGTTAAGACAGCTGATTCAATGTGATGTGACCCTGTCTCTCTCTCTCGCACACACACATGCGCCCACACACACACACACACACACGTGTGACGCAGATATACTGGCAAAACTCAGCACTTGAACAGTTAATAGCTAATACTTAAACTAATAACAGAACATACTTACAGTAGCTGATTCAGAAGCGCCAGATTGTCATAGCAAAGTCAGAATAACCTCCTCTCCTAGATTCACGAAACGGTCGTCCATAAATGCGTTGCTTTTCTTTTGTAAGTAATCTTAAAGATTCCTAAATGCATCTTCTTTCGGAAGGCCAGATAAAGTGCTTTTGATTTCACCTAGATACATACAGCATCTCACTGACATGGCTGCTTCAACACTAACTGTAGTTACTGAACCTCACCTTCTTTCTTCGCTTGAACATTTGGGCGCCATTACACAAATATTTCCACATATTGACGTAGACATGTGGGGGTGTGTTTGAATGAGCCATTTCAGGGGGGCTTGACAATGTTACTTTGGTAAAGAATATCTCTTTGGATTTGAGACTTTAGTCTTTGCAACTTTACAGATCTTCTTCATGCACCAAGAGCGTGTAACACCCCAAAGAGAAAGGAACAATTGAAATCGCATCATATGACCCCATTAAAGAAATCAACTCTAAACATTTAAACAGTAGTACTTAAATAAACACTGTTGTATAGCTTGGCTTGGTAGGATGGATAAGATTTTTCTAACTAATATTTTCCATAGCAAGGGCCAGTGTTGAATGCTGGGATTGCTCATCTTGCATTACACGGACAAAGAAGCAGCTAGGTCAAGAGGCTTTATGCTCCAAATGAAAAAGTACAACCTAGTTGCCTGTTAGTATAGTCCAAGAACATGAAAGTTCAAAAGTCGTATTGACTCTTGTGTCGGTTGAATAAAGGCACACATTATATCAAAAACATGTCCTCCTCCCATTCTGCTGATATGCTGCTGCCGTCTCTCACATGCCATCAGAGCATGGCATTAGTCCATCCACCATTGTGAGTCAGCGCGCTGCCTACACAGTGATACTGATATTACTTTACAGCGAGTCGGAGTTGAGCAGGCATCGTTCCATGCATCGCCAGCATATTGCTGTGAAAGTAATCTTTCACTTGTATGAGTGATGATAGCCGTTACTTGGCGATGTTTAGTTTTTTAGAGTTCTAGCAGATTACTTTTAAAACAGTATATAGTATTGCCTGGCAATAAAATAATCATCAAGGTGTTTTTTTCCAACAGTTGCACTTTTTTTTCCAGAGTTTTAGTGTGCATAATTTTGTGCATTGAGAGCAGCAAAGCATAATCCTTCCTCTGGAGGTGTGTGGACCCCTGGCACCCAGAAATCAGCTGAAAGAGCAGGCACGTTGCCTTGTGTGACCTGTAGACCGTCTGCAACTGTCACTCATGTCTTCCCGCTCACCTGTAAAAGCAAAGTCCCTGTTCCTCACCGACTGCTCTTCCAGTTGCCATTAACAGGTCATGTTCTTTTAAGCATGAAATGTCTGCATGTCACTGAATAACCTCAGCGTATAAACCCAAATCCACTGAAGTTCTAGTATATATAACTTCAGTGGATAGAAGAGGATTTGATTTATACCATGACGGTCCAGTGCAGCTTTATTGATTGGATTTCTCTCCACTGAATCTCAATGAGTGGCCACCTGTGAGGGAGGTATATAGAGACGCGAGAGCTATGTTTGAAGAGGAAGAATGATTTGACCATAACGGATACACTGTAAACTAGACAGAGGCATATATATAAACTTTACAGATGTCCCTGTCTAAACATCATATCTATATATATATATATATATATATATATATATATATATATATATATATATATAAATATAGTGTCACTGCCTGGAACTGACCTGTCTGTGTATAAATATGTTTGGGTGTGCTGGAAGAGAGAGAGACTCTGGAACCTCAGTTGAATTGTGATGAATAAACAATGACCAGATCCTTATTCATAATGTAAGTGTACTATGGAAGGTTCATTCCCTGGCCAGGAGGATGTGAAATAACCATGCACTGCCCACAGATCCTGCCATAGTTTTTTTTTTTTTTTTTTTTTTATGTGGTGGCCTGTCCATTGAGAATGGAGTGGCAGTCCCATGATTTAGGACTGTTATACATATATAAATATGTATGTGTGTGTGTGCGCGCATAAATTGAAAGTATTTCTTAAAAAAAATGAATGGGTTGTCTCAGTAACCCATAATGTTCCTTAAATTGCTGATGGTTAAATATTTAAGGTATACTCCTCCCCAAAATGAAAATGTTCTCATTAATCACTCCATGTCGTTCCAAACTCGTAAAACCTTTGTTCATCTTCGGAACATAATTTAAGATATTTTGGATGAAAACCGGGAGGCTTGTGACTGTCCCATAGGCTGCCAAGTAAGTTACATTGTCAAAGTCAGAATAGTCCATCTGCCATCAGTGGTTCAACTGTAACATGATGAACTGACGGAGTACTTTTTGTACAAGACGAAAACAAAAATAACAACTTTATTCAACCATTCCTTTGTCGACAGTCTCCTCTGTGTCTCTCCACATCAATCAAACTGCCTACGCTCTTCTGTGTCAGCCGCGCCACAAGGATGTGCTGTTTTCTTTCAAATCAAAGCATAAATACACGTAGAAACAGCACATCATTCTGGCGCGGTTTGATGACGGATTAATGACAAAGATTTATTTTGGGATGGAGTATCCATTTAAAGGTTAAGATCAGGAATGGATCAAAGGCTGTTTCTTAGGTTGATACTTGATTGATGCAGTTTAAAAAAAGCTTTAAAAATGATGCAACTTATGACAAAAAAAGTACAAACAATTCTAAGTGCTCTCACAGGGCTGTTTTCCACTACAAGAAGCACTAGGGAAGCACTGAACTCTACGCTGTGCCAAGGGATGATGCGTGTGTGTGTGTGTGTGTGTGTGTGTGTGATGGCCAGTAGCGCCGATGGTTGGAGAGTTTAAATGAGACAGTGATGAAGAAGAGGCCCCTAGCCTGAAGAGAAGAAGAGAAGCATCTTTTCTTGAGATACAGCAGTGCACAGCTACAGGTCTCAGACCAAACCGACAGCTTCAGTGTATGGGCTCTTACAGGACTAACAAAAAGACATGTTTGCTGGATAACTGGATTGCTCTTGGCAGGTGTGTTATCATGCGTTTTTAGGTTTCTAATTATAGGCCTGAAGTCTTCTGGCCTCCTTTCATGTTTTGCAATTTCATATAGACATTTGTGATACATGTTAAGAACACGTTTAACAGATTATCATTACTTAAAGGGATAGTTCACCCAAAATGTTTCATTCTGTCATCATTTATTCACCCTGATGCTGTTCCAAACCCATAAGAGGTTGGTTAATCTTCGTAACACTAATGAAAACGTACCACTGAAAATCCAGGTAACCAAAAAAAAGAAAGATCCAAAAAGGTCATAAAGGAGTTGAATGAATAATCCAAGTCTTGTCAGGAGATATGATTTATATAATGAACAGATTTAATTTAGGCAGTCTATATGACCTTTTGGATCTTCTTAAAGCTTGTGTTCAGAAGACTAACCAATGTATTATGCTTTGAAAGAACATGAGAGTAAGTAAATTAATTACAATAATTTCAATGTTAGGGAACTATCCTTTTAACATTTTCTTTTAATTAAAAATTAAATTAAATAAATTAACTATTTGTTTTTATTCATTATTTTTATTTCATTTTTTTATTCAATAGTTATAGTTATATTTGCATTATTTATTCATTGTTATTTTAAATTATTATTAAATATTTGAATTATTATAAACTATTGAGTTGACAAACAAATAAGTTTCTCAAAATTAAAAAAAAAAATTTAAATTTAAATTAATTTAATAATTTTTAATTTTATTAAATTCATTTATTTGTATTTTATTTTTTACATCTCTGCACATGGTGGTCTTTGACTTATGTATGATCTGATTGTACATATGAATCATTATGATTTCCTCAGGCAATTTTGCTTTATTGTTACCTCCCACCCCTCTGAGTGCTGAGATGCAGGAATAATCCAATCAAGGCAAGAGGATGCACATCAACATCTGTCTAATCCCATTCTGAATGGGGATTTGGTAGATAGCATGCTTTAAGCGACATGCAGTAGTATAATTCAGTGGCTGGCCAGACCTCATGGTTTCAGGTGGACAGTAAAAGAAGAGGATACATATTGCAGAGACAGAAACCTAGACGACCCGTCGCTTATCTGAAATCCAAACAACGGTCATATGAGGGGCCTCTCTTAGTTTGGGCTTTAGGATGAGCAGTGGAAATGTCAGGAGACTGAGTTTTCAAGCGCACACCTCTTCTGAATCCACTTATCTGATAAAGAAGCTGGACAGACGCCACTCTTAAGGTCAGCCAGAAGATTATACTGTGCCCTGCTGCTCTGCACCAGACGACTGTGATTCTTTTGTCATGGTTTTCTTTTGAATTGGTCACTACTGATACGGTTTCCACTATGACAGAGCCAGAGGACATCATCTATAGACATGATCTGCCCTTATTGCTTCATTTATATTTGAACACTGTCTTTACCTGCACCTTTGCTTTATTTAAAAATATAATTTGCCCTTCATGTTTTTTAGCTGAGCACTGCCTGCTATCTGTTGAGGATCTGTATTAATTGTATTCTAGGCCTGGTTGCAAAGACAAGACAGTATCAGAAAATAGGCCATGGTTTGATACATGAACATCCAACCTGACACATCTAGAACAGTGTTTCCAAAACCGTTTTGTCTTGCGTATCCACACAGCGCCATCAGTAAGAAACAGGGCGCCTTCACTGACACCAAACCAAAAATGTGCACCTGTTAACCCAAACTGAATATCATCCTGAATGATCATAAATCTTATTAAAATTACACTTTTTGCAATGATTCACTAAAAACAATCAATACAGTGGATGAGTAACAGACTTCAGCTTCCTCTCAATTGGAAGCAGTCTTGGAACTTGTGGTTTTCATTATTTCATGGTAGTCATTATTTCTGTTTTATGTATTTCTGCAAGTTTGTATTTATTTATTTATTTACCTAATTCATTTACAGTTATCATGATTTTTTTAAAATTCTTAAATATTCCTTAAAAATTATTTTGACAGCCCTAATATTTTTGAAATTATAACTTGTTTTATATATTTGTTTTTAATTAATTGTATTTTAAAATGTCTGCAAATTTATTATTATTATTATTATTTATTGTTAGAAATTCTTGTAATATTCTGACAGCTCATATTTTTAACGTGATAAATTCAGTTTTATAGATTTATTTATCCACATATTTTTTACCCAATATTTTTATGTCTACAAATATGAATTGTATTTTTTATTTTTGTGATTATTATTCATTACTTTGAAATTCTTTTAAGCTTTTGACAGCGCTAATATTTTATAAAGTCATAAGTTCTGTTATAGATTCAACAGTGTATTTTAAATGTTCAACATTCCACAGTGCTTGGGAAACACTGATCTAGAACCCTTTCCTAACGCAGAGTAAGCATGAAGGAATAACAGCTGGGCAAAATGTACAGTGTCTTCTATGCATTTATATTAAAGAATTTGTTCAACAAACACAATACCCCAAGGCATGCAGTTTCATTATGATATTAGTGTTGTGCTCCACATTTACCTTAGTGAACTATTTTTTTTCTGTCCATAAGTCAAAATATCCATTATCTTATACTTGTAAACTTATTGCCCTCTGAATTGATTGAAGTTGGCAAGCAGTGGACTATAAAATCATGCTTTGCATTCAAATGATCAAAGTGCAAACTGTAGTAGAAGAATCTGGCAGACAGAGTGGGCAGCAGCCACTCTCAAAGAATCAATGACATACAACATTTGTGCGAACAAGACTGCATCCCCCATAAGCATGCATACATATTGTATTTGAAGCCCTCTTGATAAGGTAACAGCCAAGCTGATGTTCTTAACTTCCTGTTAATAAATCTCTGGGAGAGAGAAATAAGTGTGTGTAAATTGGAAGTGTGTTTCTGTTCTTGGCTGGATGTCTATTAGGGTCAAAGGGTAAACTATACAGCGGGATTGCTGGGGAAAACGCAGGGAATGGGTCACTTGGCAAAGACATCCACTGCAAGCAGATGCCCTTTAGCATCGCACTAACCATGTGCTACCAGTAACAAACATCCAAACTGAGAGACCTTGAACACCATTCACCACCAATCCATTACTGTTAGCAGATGACACAGCGCTTTTAAACAGTCATTCGTTATGGTGTGTTGTGTGCCACATACTGGCACATTAAGCCTTTTTTTTTTCCTGTGAAAGCCAGTGGGTTCGTTCAACTTCTAGTATTTTGTTGCAAAGGGACCAGTGTTGCCATATCATTTCCACAGATTTTCCACCTTTCTGGAAGCAAGAATTTTTAACAGTGCATTTGTTTGAAGATTATTGCTGCAGCTTGCCAAGTTGGTACCCATAATAAATATCGATTCTTTTCCAGATAGTTATTTGTGTTTTAAAGCAAAGATTCCCTTCCAGTAAAGCAAGCAAAATCCATTTTACCTATTACCTAAGGTATCGCATGTGAACTCATGCAATAAACTTTAGTAGTAGCATTTAGGATATTATGTTATATAATTGTTTTTAGTTCTTTGTTATATCTGTTAATATCTTGAGGTGTCATTAAGCAGAATAATAGTAGCTCGTCTGTATTCCTTACCTTATTGCAAAGGTGTAAATTAAAAATGTTATTTTACCATTTGAATCATAGTTGAATCATAATCATAGTTAGTAGTTAACCCTTTAATCCATCAACTGTATTTAACAATTAAACTATTTTCATAATTTTCACAGTCTGTTGAAGTGATAGCCTATTTCATTTTAATTTGCAATAGATGATTGTCTTCAGAAAAAAATTTGTTATGCTGGTTGAAAGCCACAATCCTGTGCGTTCCATTCCGTGATAGTTGAGCTAAAAAAAAAAAAAAAAGATGGCTTCTGAAAGTTGCGTTTGGTGTTCAGTTTGTGTGTAAATGTATATTTCTGACTAATGTTTAGCACTTTTGATGAAATCAGTATTATAGTAATTAAATAATTGTTTAGTTATCACAAAAATCTGTTCTATTTTGTTGTGTATATCATTAAACCACCTCAGAAGTCTGTCCGAAATCACTTTCATGAGGCGCCTTTGTGCAAAAAGCTGCCTGAAAAGTCATTGCCTCACATGGCAGCGAGTTTTGGATGCGGCCTTAAAGCTTTCTCACCAGCGAATGACACATGATGAAGCCCAGCGGTTTCCAATTGCAGTCCTCGCATATATTGCATCATATTCTGCATGTCTCTCTTAGTTAACACATCTGATTCAGATAACCAGCTTGTTAGAAGTGAGTTATGTGCATGAACTGTTTTCCAATCGATAAGATCCCTTCACAGTGTTCATTGCTCCTAATACCTGCAAGCAGGGGCAATCCATTGAAGTTTACTTCACTTCGGAACATCCATTCACGGATTTGCACTGAGCAGCGTCTTCACACAGAGACAAAGCTTACTAGAGAAA
>NC_039244.1:15027692-15067911 GCF_003368295.1 Carassius auratus | reverse complement strand
TTTAATAGATGGGAACAAATAAATGTGCAGTCAAGCTGGAATGAATGCTTATGGCACCAGAAGACACCTGTACGATGCCAAGGCACACATTCTGCCACCAATGGACCATTCAACCATCAGTCTTCAGATGGGGACCAACAAGGGTGCTAGCCAGGTAAGTACCACCCTCCCTGTGTCCCATGATGTTGCTTTATTGCTTAGTTATGAGGTGTTATTAACTAAAACCATCAAAAAGCATTTTCATTAGGCTGAAATAAAATATTAATATTAGATGAATATTTTCAACTTAAAAAAATTAAACAAGTTTGGAAATGTGTCTTGGCCATTTGCTGGACATAAAAAATGTTTGAAGTAAAAAATAAATGAAACAAAAAATAAATTAAAGCTAAAATGAAATGTTAAAAGAACTTATTTTTTCTTTTAAAAGCATTTTATGTATTTGGCCTTAGGCGAAATAAAGTAGATATCATTTCACTTTAACCGTTAGAAAAAAATTAATGAACTGTTGGCTTTGGTGATAAAATTTAAATATATATCTATTTGAAGTTGCACTAAAATACTTTAACTGAAACAATATAAATTAAAGTTAAATTGAATATTAAAGATGAATAATAAAAAATGACAGAAATACATGACAAAATTATGATATTGCTAATTTTCGGCGTTATATCATTTTAATAAAAAATTATTTAGAGAAATAAAGCTGAAATGAAATATTAATATTCACGAAAGGTTACATTGAATGTTTTGGAAACATTAGTTCACAAATGTAAGTCTATCAATAAATGCTGTAATGGTATATGAATAATATTAAGTAACCCTCATCTGTTTATAGGCTGGTATGACCGCTCCAGGGACCCGCCGTGCCATCTACGACCAGAAACTAGGCACAGATAAGTGTGACAACTCCACAATGTCTCTTTCAGATGGGCTACACTCAAGGTGCCAACCAGAGCGGGCAGAATTTCGGGCTTGGCCGTCAGATCTATGATGCCAAATATTGCCCCCAAGGTGCACCCAGTGCAGGTGAAGAAGCTGAGACTGGCTACACGGATTACCAAGACGAGGGATACCAGGGTTATCAGGATGATGGTCAAGATTACTGAGTCAACCAGTCGCAGGTTAGGAGTCTGAATGAGAAGCTAAAGGAAAGCTGATACTTCCTTGCCAACAGAAGACCCAAAACATTCCATTATACCACAGTAATGTGCCATCTGTCGGATGAAAGTGACCAACATGAAAATATCACTTAGTTTTAACTATCGAGTTATTTTCATAAACATTTTTAATTTGAAGCGAGAGCCCTGTAAAAACATATCAGTTAATTATGTGTATTGATACTTGTATTTTTTTATAGTCTTTTAATTGCACAACCACTATAATAAATTTAGTATTTGCTTAATTGTTTAATGTAGGTTTTACTTTATTTTTAATTCAGTGAAAATGCTGATTTCTACTTTGATGTTAAACACAAGTTTGACGGGGGTTATTGTAAAGTTATTCACATAATCCCAAATAATGATTTGTATTTTCTTTTTTTCTAATCAACCTGTTGTGAAGAAATTCAATATTAAGTATGTATGAGAAACCGCGTTACGTGAGCCTGATTCATTATTTGAATATAGAACATGCTCAGGGGTTTAAAATCACTTTTTCTTGTCAGTTGAGCATGTGAAGGTGAATTTTTGCTGTTACAGTTAAAATGCAAAGTTACAATTGTGAGGGTTTAGATAAGGTGAACCTTCACTGCAATTACGTGGTCCATTTGCATTAATTTAAGAGCTGTTCCCCAGTAATATTTTGTTAGTGTATTTTTAGGCTTGTAAATGAGAGCACATGCATAAAAAGGAAGGTACATCTGTCATTTCAGCAGGATTTTTTTTTTATGTTTTATATGTATTTTTGTTTTATAATACACTTTATTTCTCATGCAATCTGTAATGTGTTTTAAAGGGTTAATCTTTTTATTAGTGTTTCATATTCTCATCAAATATTTTACCATTTGCAGAGCCAGAACAACTGGAGCTTGTCTTTGTTTTCTTTGGATTATAGTATTGTGAAAGGAAATTGAAGTATAACATTGTGCGCCTTGAACATTCCAAATTAGGAACTAAATTCCCTACTTTTTTTCCACAGTATTTGTTCTCATTCCAAATGACCCTTTGTACTAAACAGTGGAATTCTTAGGTCTGCTCAGATAAATCACATAAATGAATATCTGTGTATGCTTTACAATTTTTTTTTTCTTTTTTTTTTTTTTTTCTTTTTTTTTATTGGAATTAGATTGATGAAGTAATGAGCAGGTTCATAATAAAGATGATGAACAACAGTTACTTTTGTCATGATTCATTTAATTTACAGACTGTTGCACTTGGAAAATTTCAGTATAAACAAAGCAGGTATGTTATCTTCGTTCCTATGCAAGTGGAAGATGACATTTGTAAACTTTGGAACAACTATCTTATTTCTCAGTGGAAGTCCTGGATCCATAATCAATTATCCAGTCAGTTAAACTGTTATGTACTAACTAGTACATACTCCGATACTAGAGAAGAGCCCATCTCCCAGATAGCACACGTACATTTGCAAGATGTCTGTAAAAGTTAGCTTCAAACATTTGATGTCAGTTTCATATTTATAGCATATTAAAGACATTTTGTAAACTTCTATTTGATATCTGATGGGAAACGTACTATAGATGTACTACAGATGAGCAAACACTGTACAGGTGCATCTCAGTGAATTAGAATGTCATGGAAAAGTTCCTTTATTTCAGTAATTCAACTCAAATTGTGAAACTCGTGTATTAAATAAATCCAATGCACACAGAGTGAAGTAGTTTAAGTCTTTGGTTCTTTTAATTGTGATGGTTTTGGCTCACATTTAACAAATAACCAAAAACTTAAACTACTTCAGTCTGTGTGCATTGAATTCATTTAATAAACAAGTTTTCACAATTTGAGTTGAATTAGGCTACTGAAATGAACTCTTCCACGAAATTCTAAAGGTGTGCAAAAACAGTATGCCGGAATTTGAAAACGGGTTCCGTTGTAATAGCGGGCTAGTAAAACGGTTACAACAATTCTAAATATGATTTTTTTAAAAATAAATTAAATACATTTTACTCCAAACTACTCTCAGTATCAAGATTGTGACGTATTTTCCGTCCCTCACACCAGGTGGAGCTGCTTAACAACATCTCTCCAGCTTCTTCGGTTCGCTCCAGTTCTTGCTGCCTGAGGTTGCGATTTGATTTTACAACTTCACTTTGTCCTCACATGTGCAGGTTTTGCTTTTAATGCGTTACTTGTGCCTCTTCTCAAACAGGTCTGCTGTGAGCTTGTCAAAATGAATGTCTTCTCGTTAATGAAATCCTACATTCCGTGTTGACACGCCGCTTACCTCCATACTGATTTATCTTCATGACTCCTGTTGGAGCAGGTAGACTGCAGCTCAGCTCGCCATACAGACAATATTATACAAAAATTATACTACACATGTAATCTGTACACTTCCTTACACTTAAATGGAACACAAAATAAGTATTTTGAAGTGTGTATATGTATATCATTGACATCCACTGTATCATTAAAAACCCCTCAGCCTCAGTGTTCCAAAACAAGAAAGAAAGAAAGCCCTATGTCAAAATTAGTTTTAAGTGGTAAAACAAATCTACTTTTTATTATACAAAAAATACTTATCTTTTTGGTTTGCAATGTATTAGTTACACACATCAGGAAAAACTATGGCAGGCCTGTTGTGTATATTTTGCCTAAAATGCTTCTAAATTTGTCCAGAATATTTTTGTCTTCAGATGGTGGCTTTTAGTGAAATGCAAAACAGATATTAAAATAAAATACAAATACAAAACAGCAAAGGGTGCGAGTGGATCATCGGGATTACTGACAATCAAAGGTGTTATAACTGAATAATATTTGTCAGTTTTCTTAGTAATGTTCTGTTCCAGTGGTTCTTAATACAGTAACAGTATATTAATAGGATTAATAGACAGGATGAATGTTGAATGTAGCTATAAGAGCCAAAATGGCTAAACGTAATGGCTGTTATATTATGTAACATGTCTTTATGTTTGTGCAGTGGCCTAGTTTTCAATTGGCTTTAATGCTCTTAATAAATTCCATTTACTGTAAATAAAGGAACTACATGCAGAGACCTTGTTTCATAATATCACTTCCACTTGACATATGGCAGTTCATATGCCTTTGTCAGTGTAAAGTCCATAATTGTTACCTTTAAGCCTGTGACGGTCAAAGGTATCTGCAATTATTTTAAAGCAGGATTTTACATGTAGACCCTGAACACATTTCAGCTTGCTTCTATTTGTCTACACACGATCTTATCACAGCTGAAAAGATAACTTTCTTTCCAAGGTGATAAGACAGTTGTTCTTGTCTTTAAACCGTAAAAGCATTTGACTGTTAAATACACTAAACTCATCTGCAAGTAAGTAACTGAAAGCACATTAGTGACGATTTGGCAGGTTAAGAATTTCTCTCAGGTGTGAAACATTGAGTGTGACACTCAGAAGCCAATGCAACTTTAGTTACTAAGTCGAGGCAGAATAAGCTGATTTCCGCTAAGTAAGGTTCACGTGTGGTTAAGACCATAAGGCACCGCTCCTGTGGCAACATTCAAGGACGTAAGCATTTTTACTTCAACTAAGACTATAAAAGCTTTTTCCTTTGATAAAAGTTGGTTTTATGAGTGTTTTTGACTGTTAATAATAAAAGTAACAGCACTTCAACTGTATGCATGACTTTTGGTTATATTTGCAGCCATCTGCTCAATTATATTAGTTATGTTTCTTGTCTCTAGGGCACCGAGCAAGCTTGAGCACTTGAGCACGCTTGACATTCCAGCATCACTTGCCGTCTCATGGGCATGTAGATGCACTTTACCCTCCGTTCTGATAGGAGCTGTATATACCTGCTTAGCACTTCATACTGATCCAAACAAGCCCACTTTATTCTAAGTTTGTGTTTAGTGCAAGAAGTGACACAGACGGTTTTTTAAATAAAATCAGTTTTTATTGGTCTCTTCAAGGCCAAACATTTTTTATAAAAACAATTACAAAATGTTTTACTTCTTGGAAAAAAACATAAATTATAAGCGAAAGGTACAGGAAATACATAATGATTTTTTTGTACAACATTTAAATAACTTTTAACGTTGACAAGAACACAGCGGTAATGCTAGGAAGAAAACGCATGTTATTTACAGAGAAGTGACAGCTATGGACATTTAAAGGCAGTCAATGTGACTGAGAAAAGGAATCTCCACAGGAACTTTTCATTTGATTTCAAAACAGGAGAATACACAAGTAGTCTCAGATCATTTAAGCTTTTGAAAGACAGCGTGTGCGTACCAAAAAAATAACTTCAACATTCAGATACTTGAAATGAATTGTCAGGCAACAAACTTTCAATGTTCTGCAGATCTACTAATGCATGTCTTTGTCGATGAATAATGCCTTAAGATAAACAGTGCCTTTACAATAAGCATTCTGAAAAGTACTGGCTCAAGCTTATATAGCTTATTTGGTCCGTATTTTAGTGGCAAGGTTAATTTCTTCCCTAAGCTTTTTAGCTTTGGAAAGTGCTTGCAATGGTGCTTAACCATCAGGTCTTTTGACGTCACCCTGCCAGATTTGTCTAAACACGTAGCAGATCCTTACAGTGGCCTGCACCATATAAAACATGCTGCTGCTTGCAGAGCTCCAGGCTCATTTAGTTCTAAATAAAAGAGCCTATTTTTGGGCAGACTGGGATTTGAGAGTCCAACACATTCATGATTCAGACTTTGTCTGTTCTAACAACAGTAGACACTCCTTATAGAGCAATAGAACTTTTCAGCACAAACATGTTATTTTGGCAGGTTACGAATTGTGGTTTCTCCACCCATATCATTGGTTCAGATCTCAGCGGAGGTCCTCTATGACTTGTTTTCAATCTCGGCGGGTGCAATCATCATGGTGGTGGTTTTCAGTGGGTAGTAGCGGCCGCGCCAGGTTTTCCAGAACACTCCTTGTTTTCTCTGGTGCCTTTGCTTTGGTGCAGGAGTAACAAAATATCTGCCGTTCAGGTTTGAGCGACCACAATTACTAAACCACCAACCACCTGGAAAGCCAAAAATAGAAACCAATTAGAACCACAACATCACCCACACAGAAAAACCTGTTTTATGGCTCATGGCATCACTGATGTTACCTGATAGCTGTTTGGCACAGTTGAGGTCATTCTTCTGGTCGTTGTCCTTGTCACGTGTGGAGAAGGGCACTGCAGATGTTTCTGTGGACAGAGCGCTCTCCAGGTTCCCACTGGGGCTCCCCAATATGCGCAAAGAATAGTTGCTCTCCTCGCCATTCAGACGGAAAGGGTAGTTGATGGTCTGAACCTCATCCCGCCAATCAGAGAACTGCACCTTGAGGATGTAGTTGCCACTCTTGGACACAGAATGGATCTTCTCTAGGCCGAGCCAGAACTCACCTGAAAGTGACATTAAAGAGGGACATTTAAGAGACGTGTACTCTGGTCTAGGAATAGGTCAGGAGATTTAGTCACTCTGCAATTAAATCGCTTAAGGGCATTAGGGATACAGGATTTGACAATGTTTCCTCTCCAGACAGGGTTGATCTGATCCTCTATCCTTAATCTGCCACTCCACAGCACTTATTAAAGTGTAAATCACTTCGCCTTAAACCAAAGTGTACTGACAGAAGTGGCTATTTGCTCAGAGCCTGTTGATCATATGCAAAACGGAGTGAGTTCACATTGGATTCTTACCATTTAGGCTCCCAAAGCCAGTCTGGTATGCCTGCCATAGTTGATCAAAGTCTACAGATCCATCTTGGCGTCTTTGGATGACTGTCCATCCTCCTTCTGTGGATACACGCACAAAACAAAAGGATTACAAGCTGTTCTGAGTGACGTTTTGAGGATGGGGAGGCAATATGCTTTGTGATTTACCAAAACAGCCTAAGATGCTTTTTTAAGAGTGCATGTCAGATATAAATAATCATATAAAAGTGGCAGAAAATTGATTTGCGCCACTTACCTGACATTTGACAGAAGACTTCAAAAGGCTCAGAGTCAGTTGGCTGGATGGTGTACAGCCCGCTAGTGGTCTCACCCCTCAGGAACAACTCATGACAGTCAGTAGCCATAGCTGAAAGATACAAAAACACCACAAATGTTCACACATCTGCAAATTACCTCTCCCTAAGCCTATCCACAAACAGGGATGTTAAAGTTGCCACTAAATAGAAATTGCTCACACATTCAGAACAAGTGTTTATCTCCATTGCTTAATGGTGAACTAAACCTTATCTCAAAGACAGAATCTTATCCGTGTCACCCAAGAATCCAAAAGCCAGCATGGATTTTGTTTTGAAATGCAGGGAAATAGTCCAAATCATCTGACGTGTTGTTATTAAACAAACGTCACATTGGTCTAAAAGAACGTTCAGTGTAATGCTGTACACACTGACATACATTCCTCAAGCACCATAAGTGCACTATGTGGCTCACTTTGCAAACATCTGCCTAACAAAGGCAGTTTCACATGTGAATTCTGACCTGCCTGAAACAATTGAGGGTGTAAACATGACCTTTCCCCCAGTTCCCAAGCAGAGACTCTCAGTAGAGCTACAAGCAATCCTTCCTCCCTGCCCCCCTTTAGTCCAGCCCCCCACGCCTCCTTCACATGCACAGCACCCCTCTGGTGACATCACAATGCATGGACAGCGAGTGATCAGGGAATGCCGAGGCTGCTGCTGCTGCTATTTGAGAAGCAACTGCACAGGCCCTCAAGGGACTATGTGAGATGGGAGTAAAAAAAAATTATAATAATTTGGCACTGTCTGTCCTGTTAAAAGTTGGATGCCCTACATTAACTGACAATTAAATAAAAAACAAATATTTTAATGATTTGTTCATATATATATATTAAACCAATAATTCAGCAGATTTAAAAGACTCAAAGCATATGGTATTAAGTGAAGTGGTCTTGTTTAGTGTGGCACACTTCTCATTGACTACAATAAAAGGGGATCTGTGTGGATGAGTAGAGGCGGGGGGGGGGGGGGTCTGAGGGGATAGTCTGGCTCTGACAGATCTAGGGTAAAGGTTATACTTTTTCTTAGAGAAATTACCATTTTTTGTTGTTGTTGTTGTTGTTTTTTGGAGTGATCTCTACGTGACAGGGAACGTTTGTACAAAGTTCATGGTTCAAAAATATGCACTCTGTACGGTTTCAGTGGATTAGAGCCAGGAAATCTAATCTAAGGTAAAGGATATACTATATCTGAATGAATAAATAAATAAATAAACAAATAAAGCTTTCCCTTTGCTCTTGGCCAGATTTGAAACAAATCTCTGTATGCTTGTGACCCTGAGTTAACAGTCCGAGACTGATGAACTCTCACACAATTGGGAGGCTTCCAGGAAAACGGTTTCTTTTAAAGCATTCTTTGGATCCCACTGATGTCAGAACTTGCCATGAGAGGCTTGATTGTGTTCTATTGGATGACTGTTCTGGCCTGTGTGCTTCTGCTAGGTTCACCTTTCACCTACTTAGAGACAGCCATTGAGTTTCTTGTAAATGTACCATTTTCAACCCTATTGAATGTCTTCTCGTTAATGAAATCCCACAACAGTATTAAAATACTAATATTATATATATATATATATATATATATATATATATATATATATATATATATATATATATATATATATATATATATATATATCTTTCTATCTCTCTCCCTATATATATATATATCTCATAGTTAAATGTTTGAAATATTGAGTCTTATCTCCATAAGAAATCTCCCAAATGTTTTTAAGTTGTTCCCCCTAACTGGACATGTTCTATCAGCATTATGCTGCTCATAACATCACATAAGGAGAAAAGCAAGTAGCACGAGTCTCAGCATGCTGATGATAAGAACAAATCGTACTCCAAAGATTGTTTTTTCCTCTCTGTATACAGATGGTCCATTCGCACATTATGTGAATGGGAGAATTCTGGTTATTTTCTCCAGTGTAGATTTTTACATACTGAATACATCTTAGCTTTTAATTGTGAAGGAATATAAAGTGACTTACCAATAGGTGAATCTCGCTGTTCAGAGCTCGCGTTCAGACGAACCTCAACCTCTTTCCGTTTGAGAGAAGACCGCTCGCCTTTCAGCTGAATCTAATGCACATGACATGAACATTATGGATAAGTTTGCAGTCATACACTTAACATTAACACCATTCTACTAAGTAGTTATATTATATTTTAATATTGTTGTACATTACCTGGTTTTGGAGAGTCCGGATGCGAACATTTTGTTTGTCCAGTTTTTCTTGCTGTTGCTTGATGCGCTCGACTAAGTCATCAATGCGTTTATTTTGCGCCTCCAGCATCCACTGAAATCAGAAATAGTTTGCGGTCAGTTTTTATTCAAACTTTAAACATGGCTTAAACCTCAGCAGAGCGCAACGATAAGCATAGCTTGTTGACAAATAAGTGTACATTTTCCAGTATAACCGGTCCTGCATAGTCTTTTCAGTCGACCCAACTTTTCTGTTATGTAACAGGAGCATGAACTCGCGAAGTTCGTGCAGACAACTAAAAGAATTCTGCATACTTATGAAATATGTATTATGTGCTGAAATAACAGGTTCTTTTAAGCATGTTTTTGTTGTTGTTTTTCGCTGAAACGTATCGAGTGAAAGGTCAGCAGACTACAAACTTTCCAGGGGGTGAGTAGTATATCATTTTGCTCAGTCTGGACACAAACAGCTG
The DNA here is from genome assembly GCF_003368295.1 of Carassius auratus. NCBI lineage: Eukaryota > Metazoa > Chordata > Actinopteri > Cypriniformes > Cyprinidae > Carassius > Carassius auratus. The sequence continues at coordinate 15,058,095 of NC_039244.1, read as the reverse complement.
CAGTCCTGCACGTACTACACGGCTCTGAGTTCACGCCCACATGGGTCATTATTATGTGCTCGTGTGCCGCTCAATGGTCTACTGGAAATGCAAAGTTTTAAAACATATAGCCCTCCCTTCCCACATCAGTCTTGCTTAGTTCGTTAAAATATTTAGAATATGGTTTTTACAAACTATATACAAATACACAACAAAACCATCATTATAGGGTATATATGGATGGCTGAAATCAAGACAAAATGCTTTCACTTTCATTTAGATTTTAAAATGAGTGTTTTTCACCTACCTGAATGGTTCGGGCATCACTGTAGTTGCCAATGGTTGTTTCCAAACCCTCTCCTTGCATCAAACCATCTACTTTTTCTTCTAGCTTATTCATCCTCTCATGGTCCTTCTTCCTGTCTCTGAGCAGCTCCTCTGTCTTCTGCCGCAGATCCATGGACACGTTTAGGACCAGGGTTTCGCGTTCTTCCAGACTCTGGGCTTTTGCTTTCAGTGCCTCACTGTCTTCTTGAAGCCGATGGGTCAGCTTGGCAAGCTCAACTACAGTGACGTTGAGGACCTTCATCTTGATGGTGATGTCTTTCACCTGGCCTTTGGTCTTGTCCACATGCTCTTTGAGACCCTGACCTAGCTGCAGCAACCCGTGTGCAAGCACATTAACATCATCCCATGCTGCATACTGAATTCTCTTCTCTTTTCCAGTAGCAGCTCCTCTCTTTTCCAGCGGGAAGCTCGTCCCGGAGCTTGCCAGGACTGTGATGCATAGCAGATTTGCCAATGATACTTTCATCTTGCCTGTTTTGTGTCTGTGGTTTTCTGGTTATTCTAACTCGTAGTAAAGACTAGTTAGCCGTCCCAGTATTCTTAAGAGCACCGGCTCATGCTGTTGAAGAGCTAGTTCCTTTTTTATATCCTTTCTGAGCTGTCTAGTGTGTTCTGATTGGTTGACCATCTGGAGGGAGTGTGGGTGTCTGCTCAGGTTTCAACCTCCTCCCCCTTAACCATATATTTGCTTCAATTGTGGACCGTAATGTAAGTATGGAACTGGTTGCAACCAGAATGCCCTTTGATTTTATTTTTTATTATTATTATTATTATTTAATGGAAATTGAGTGTAGGTCTACAACAATAATGCATATTGAGTTTAGTCAGTTTTAGTCAGTGGTTTAATTGATTTGATTATATTTATATTAACATTTTACTACACTAATTCACACAAACAGTCCTGCTGAGACTATTGAGGTGTGAAGGAAATACAGAATCTTACGAATCGAATGTCAGTGTTTCCAGTTTGGTGCATCCTGCCTTGTATATTTTCAATAAAGTGGGCATTAATGAAATATACATTATATATAGAAAAACACATATAGAAGTTGAATTAGTGTGAATGGACACCAGGTTTTCCCGGTATGAAGTCATTATTGCAGCAGAGGCTTTGTGTAGAGAGACGAGGTGAACGTGCCGTAACTGAGCACTGTGAGCACAGAACAGTGTGAGAATTAGGGGAAAGTTCATGCTCACAGAAAGCAGCATTCACTGGAGGTTTCTGAAGACTACACTCGGTTACCTCTTCAGGTCATGCCTGAGAATTGGCCTCTCCCATAGAAAACCAACTCTCCTGTGTTATTAGTTGCTTTGTCTCATGATACATATAGGACTAGGTGTTTATTGCAGCGAGTGATATCAAAGTACAAATGTTACAGAGTCTACCTTTCGGCTTTCATGATCTTTTGAGGTTTTCAGAGAGAGATTTGCTTGTTTTTACAGTGTACTTTGCAGACATGGTCAAAATAGGATTTGAAGTGGAGTAGAAGTCACTTGACTGTTTGTGATGTTTGTCTTATATGAATGACTTGTATAAATGACTGTGTATACTTTCAAATATTTGGCGTCAGTAAGATGTTTTTGAATGTAACAATTACTTCAGCAAGGATGCATTAAATTGACCAAAGATGACAGTAAAGTCTTTAAGTTTATGTGTTTTTACAAATATATATATATATATATATATATATATATATATATATATATATATATATATATATATGAAATAAATGCTGTTCTCTTTACCTTCTATTGATCAAATAATCCTGAAAAATATTAAGCAGCACAACTGTTTACAACATTAGTAATAATTAAAAATTTTTTTTTTTACAGAAATCAGCATGTTAGAATGATTTCTAAAGGAAATAATGGAGTAATGGCTGCCGAACTTTGCTATTACAGAATACATTACATTTTTAAATATATTAAAATAGAAAATAGTTAATTTAAAGTGTTATAATATTTCATAATATTAATATTTTCCCAGATTTTCTTTTTTTTTCTTTTTTCTTTTTTTTATAAATGGAGCATTAGTGAGCATAAGAGTCTTGTTTCAAAAACATTAAAGACTTTAACTGACCCCAATCATTTGTACAGTAATGTGTGACTTGGGCTTTACTTTCTTTACCGTGCAGGAAACATCATATAAAGTATTAAACGCCTTTAAATGCCTGTGTAATCTATAATGTGATGCGGCTAGAAAAACTCTTGAATTTCAAGCCCAAAGGGTGTTTCATGATTAATGCTGGATTGACAAAACATTTTCCTCTGGTTCCAGTCGTTGTTAACCAATTCTCAGGGTGTGTTTGCTTCTAAATGTCAGTGACATGCAGCAAACAATAAAACAAACACTTATTCAGTTTCAACTGGTCCCATAATAGCATGCACACCTTTGGTGGATTACTCTTATTGAATCACATAACACGTCATGGTTTTGCCACTGATATTTTTGCCTGCATGTATTTAGTACTATGGATTTTAATGTACGCATCATCTGCGAGGCACAGTGCGTTAGCATCTCTTCTATAGTCAAGTCTTTTCAGATGCTGAGTAGCCCTGAAGAGAATCATTAGCATTTGAATGATAGAGATATTCAGTTTCTGCCTTGTCTACGAGTTTCCCAGAAACACTGATGACAGCAGTTAGTCACCCGCCTGAATCACGCTGCTGGAACTAAAGGAACAGCTGCATTTTTTTTCCTTTACTCTGATACAGTGTCACTCCCAGCGGGACGACCTTTTACCCACATTCTAAATGCGCAACATCTGCATCACAGACGATTTTTGTGAAAGAGGCACTATAGGTGCATAAGCTACTCTTGAGGAGGTTATGTTATACAATTATGTTTTAGTAACTAGTGGTTAACGAAAGCATAACTCAGGTCTTGGTTTTGTAGACAAGACATAAATCATGGTCTTGTTAGCCGTCACATAATGAACATATGACTTCTCTTTTTGGATCTTTCCTGTGAAAAGTCATTTGACTTCACTTTCATTCATCTGTATATATCAGAAACTTTTTGTTTATGTAAAAACAGTATTTTCACATTCCAGATTCAGGTACAAGATATCTCTGGGAGATTGCATCATAATAGTGGTAGCTTTTCCATTAACAGTATCTGACTCAGGTTTAACAAAACCTGTTTTTGTTAAAAAACATTTTTATTCAGAGGCCTGTATTACGGGAAATTCTTCGCTATGTTATTCACATCTGTGAACACACAAAGAACACTGGCAAATGAGTATGTCGCATATGCTGTCCATGGCTGCATTTATTTTAACAAAAAATACAGTAAAATATTGCAAAATATACATTATTTGAATATATTTGTAAATATAATTTATTCCTGTGATACAAAACAGAATTTTCAGGTCATTACTCCAGTCTTCAGTGCCACGTGACTCTCCAGAAATCATTCTAATATGCTGATTTAATGCTTTAAAAAAGATTTCTTAATATTATCAATGCTAAAACAGGAAGTTTAAGAGGACGCTGGCGTATACTGAAGCCAAACTGAGGTATGGTTACATGTGACTTTAAATATGCTGAGCATGACTTCAGTCATAAGATTTGTACCATCATAGTGTGGTTATCCTCTTCTCAATATAGAGATTTTGGTGTTTACGTGAGTGTGATGTTGAAGACTGTGAAACCATGTCTGACTTGTAACGTCACCTGTTAAAGTGGCCCTATTTATGTATTTATAACACATAGGTAACTACATGCTTGATAATAATGAAGTGAAAGATAAAGAAACAATGAAAAGATGAACTGGAATATAACGATGAATCTTCTTTGCTCAGAGCAGAACTGAACTATTCCAGAACAGTTTGTTCTGGGTGGACAGTAAACCACATCTGGGCATGTATTCAGCAGTGTACGTGCTTGAAAGGAGTGCTTCGGGCCCGTCCAGAGAACATTCTTCCGCCTCCTTGTGGTCAAATATAGAGGTTAGCTTCAGGTGGCCTTCGCCAGCACTTCATTCCAACAATTGAGAACCACCACTGGAAGTAGCACACTTCCTGTCTCGTTAGAACACCTATAGGGTTAAAAAGGCCTGCTGTGAATCATTTATCTGACGCTCAAACAAACAAACTCTTTATGGAGCTATTGTGTTGTTTTTCCACCTTTTGCTTATATAACAAACTCAGACTCAGATACACAGTATGTATGGATATATATATATATATATATATATATATATATATATATAGACTTGCATATAGTGGGGTCTGTAAGTCTAAGACCAGTAGTGGAATTTTATTTTCTTCTGTAGAATGTAAAATATAATTTTTTATTTGAATGACAGCTAAAGTTGAGCTGCATTAACACCACAAGTTTGTGTAAAACCCAGTGATCATACTCTTAATCTTAAATATTTCTTATTCATTTAAATATTTAGTTTTTTATCGAAGTATTTATTATTATTATTATAGAAATCCTAAAACCGTTCTTTTTATTTACCAGTTAAACAATTTTAAACCCAGATTTTTAGTGTGACCTTTGGACTCCAGTGTATACAGTGTTATAAAGTAGTTTTAAAGAGAGTCATTTAAACCTTTAAACAGAGTCATTTGGATATTTCAGATGATTTTGTCTTGTGGAATTTACAATCTTTAAATATCCTATGTCAAACAGCTTAATCAGAGCAGCACTAAATACAGTAAATGGAGTGACTGTGTAATGCTGTGTCTCAATCAATATCTACAGACATATGACGTATGAAAAGATGCAGCAGCAATAGCTTATTCACATTCTGAACTCTTGCCGGCATCTGATATTACCTGTGCCCTTTTGGTTATGGTGTTAATTTGGTTGAGCATTCATTCAGATCCTGCAAAGATCAGAGACAAACTGACTTAAAATGCAGTCTTGTTTTGTCATTCTCTGGACAGGATGTACAAAGTCTACTTCGCAGATGCATAAATGTCTTAACAACTTTCAGCTATGTGCCCTGATACGATCCATACAATTTATGCACAGGATCATATTATGGATTTTTTTGACAATATAACACTTCTAATTATGTTAATTAAGCTACGTGTCAAAACTGAAAGTGTATCATTATCTAAAACTTTAAGATGCGTTTAATCAAATTTGTTTTTCTCTATTAAATCTGATGCTGGAGGTACAGTCGACTGTAGCTGATGTTCATTCACTTGCCCCAGGCATTCAATATAAATATGTAGAATGCTTTTATTAAACAAGTTTTACTTCTCTTTCTCTCTCTCCCTCTCTCTTTTTTTAAAAAAAAAACTACGTGTAGGCCTTTTTTAATTTCCTGTGACACATACAGGATCTTTCGAGGAGTTGGGTGCTCACAGAACCAGTTTCAATCAATCATTTCTAGAGATATGACTGCAACACTTAATGCTTATAGTAAGGGGATACATGTATGTTGTGTTAATTGTCACATAAATCATTAGCTTTTTAGTTAGCAATGAGTCAAGCTTTTGTTAGATAAATGAATATATGCTTTGTATGTCTGTAAACATATTTTTCTGGCATATTCACTCCCGGATGCCCTGTCAGTACTAGAATCAGGCTCTAGCCCGTCATGTAACATTGCTGTCAGTGAAGTTTGATTGGAGTTCAACATGTTATAAAACACTTTCTAGTTGCGACCTATTTAACTTTCAGAACATCTGCTATAGGCGACCCCCTGTGACTTTTAAAAATAAGAAACATTAGGGAATTGTTAACCTTTCGTCCTCTAAGGAGTCTTAGACGAGGTAAAACAAACAGAAAATTGCAGACAGTGCATTTTTCCATGATCTGCAAAGATGATATGCCACATGTCTACACATATTCCAGAAGTGGAAAGATGTTTAACTCTGTGGGAACTGGATGGGATGCACAGAAGGTGTACCTCACGCATTGGCAACTTTTTCACAGAGCTAAAGAAGCTTTATTCAAATGTGACATTTAATGAATCTCTTCTGCTAGTTTAAAGGTTCTTTATTAAAGATACTGTACTATGTTTCTATATCTATATTTTTAAAGCATGTATTTTGGCTATTTTTGCATCGCCAATCAAAATAGTTCTAACAAATTTGAAGCAGAGTAAACCATCACATCTCTTTATATACAAAGTAGTAAAGTTTTGTTCATAAATGAATAAATCAGTGACTCAGTTAATGATTCTATGACTTACAAAGACAATCAGAAGCTGTGTCCCAATTCAGGGACTGCATCCACAACCTGCAAAGGGTCACTGATTAATCTCCACTGCTAATGCATAGACTGACTGCATGACAATACAGTATGTTTTCCGGGGACACTCCCGGATTTTGGTGTCCTGTCCCCAACTGGAGTTGTCCACGGAAATGTCCCCATTTTACAGCACATTCAAAACAAGCCCACATGAGCCTACTCTAGAAAAGCCCGACCAATTTAGCCAGCTTACTGATTACTTGGTCGCAAGCCGCTACTGTAGCCATGAAAAGCTTGGACGTGAGCAGAGTGCTATTATCATCAGTTATGAAAAGAGTCTGCGTTATATACGTATTAAAATGAAGTAGTACTGTTTGTGTACAGTGTATAACAAGACATGTTGGCTGCGTGATTGTTTTGCACACAATGGGCCTATTAAACATTCCTGAAACTTTGCTGTCACAACTCTGAAGTCTCTGATATGAATGATATAAAAAATTATCAACTAATCAATTACACTTGCACAATTAAATATTCACATTAAGAAGTACTGATTCATTTTCATCATGGCGAGCCTCACCAGCTCCTTATTCCTGTGAGCCAGAGTTATGTAGATCTTTCGTGATAAAATGCCCTTTGTTTTTCACACTTCCACCCACGTCGTTTACTATGGAGCAGTCCAAGGTGGTGTTGATGATTACTCTGTTATCTGGACGTGCTGTGGGGGACAGTTGACGGATTTACAACAAGGCAACCGCTCGGTTACTGACTACTCTATTGATTTGACTCAGTCTTGTGACAGAAAGCAAATGGAACGAGGAAGCACAGTGGGATAAATGCCTGCATGGGTTGGCTGACTGTATCCAAAGGGAATTTTCGCCTTGGATTTACCCACTTATATGGATTGTTTGATCAAGCTGGCGATTCGTGATCAGCGCACACGTCAGCTTTCATTCCCTGAAGTGGACTCTTCCAATTTTACTGTCAGCCCTGCTCTTGATTGGGAACTCATGCAGGTGGACAGAACCTGACTGACCAGGGAGGAGGTAATCACACTGAGGAAATTTCTCTCACCCTCCCAAGGCAACAGAGTGGTTTTAACCGATGGACTGGTTCTCGAAGGTGGCCCATTTTATTCCCCTGCCTAAACTTCCTTTGCTGGGAAGACAGCGGTTACTGTCATTGACCTTGTCTTTCGCATTTATGGCCTCCCAATGGATGTATTTTCTGACAGAGGATCCCAGTTTGTTTCCAAATTCTGGAAGTTATTCTTGCGATTGGAGCAAATGTGAGTCTTTCTTCTGGGTTCCATCCCTAGAGTAACAGTCAAACTGAGAGGCCCAGACGAGGCCTGGTGCTTTGTTTTTTGTTCGGGTTTGTCTTGACATCGTTCAGTTGCCCATTGCAGTCCCTGTGCTGCCAAGGATATCTTCTGCACCACAACTTTCCTGTTTATTCTGCTGTTGCCCTTTGTTCTTCACTTAATAAACCTTTGTGCACTTGCAACTGAATCTTTAGTCATTATTCATGACATAGGTCCCTTCTCATTGATGCCATTTTCAAGACTCTCCAAACTGATAAGAAAAAAAATGAGGTCAAGGGCAACAACTGATTCATGCATGAGTTCATTCTGTGTGCGTTGTCTAATGTGACAGCCAGTTGTTGAAATACTGTGGTGTTTGTTTCCAGTCAAGTTCCTTTGGGTGTCTGGTAACCGGTTCTTGAAAACAAAACAAAGACAAGTGCAAGAAAGCTTATGTGTCAAATAAACAAAGAGCATGTGATTTACATACAGAGATACATGGCATTCCATTATACATGTGCAGACACTGATAAATAACTGATTAACAGCAACACTTAATTATTATTATAAAACAGTTATTTGTGGTCCTTGATTCTGATTGGTTGAGCCGTGTTCAAAGTTATTGTAAAATTCCTAAAAACACATAACTGAGCGCATTACATAATTATCACTGCACCACTGAGTGGGTATGTTGGTGCGTCTGTGATTTGCTTGGCAACAATTAGCTGGTACATCAATGATCCACCAATCATCCGGTCCTGGTGTCTTTTAAAAGATCCCGAGTTTGTCATTAGCAACAATGTTTTCGTTGGAGGAGTGAAAAAGCTTTGAGGATAAGGATGTGACAAAACGACCCACCATCCTGCGCTAACGGAGGCAGACTTTCAGAAAATCAAGCACTCTCCTGTACTAAATCCATATACACATGAGGTTCTTGTCAATAAAGTCTGGTCTAATGTGCAGCTGCATATGGGATGCAGAGCTAAAGAGGGAAACCACCAACTGAAGCCCAAATCATTTATCATATGGAAATTCTCATTTTGCCTGTGGAAAAAAATAACAAAATACTAAGGTATGAAGGTTACTATTTGGATGTAAGTAGTCTGTGAATTACGTATAAATGTAAAAAATTGCCCCTGGTCTCCCCTATGGGGGGGGGGGGGGGACTTCCTTGGCTTTATGTTGCCACAGATTTTGTAAAGCGCCTGGTACTCAGACGAGCTACATCAACCACTGCATGTGAAGCACGACTGAACAAAAACTCTCTCATGCCGACCTAGAGGTGAGAAAAATCATAAATGTGAATGGTCCCTTCAATCTTACTGGCACCCAAACTATAACGAGAGAAGATGCTGGAGCAACATCCTTGACTCTTGCACTGCGCAAATAAAACCCACCTGTACGGAACTGGAAACCCCTCTTTCAGCAAATTCAGGAGAGCAACACTCAACTCAAATCTTTGAGCATTCTTTAAACATATTTGATCCATTCTACATCACTTGCATACATATAAATGTTGTTTTATAATAAATAGGCAAATATTGATTTAAAACAATAAACACTAATATTTGTTCCATTCTTAAACAACTGTATACCTCCTAATTGACACTCGGAACAGATGCGGACATGAGAATACGAATCAGTAAAGAATAAATGTTGATCTATAAAAATAAGCAAAGTTGATTTATAAAAATAAACACCAAAGTCTTAAAGCTGTGCCTTTGTTTGTTTGCCGTGTTGCTTGGCAGCCACTTTGTTGCAACCACAGCTGTTTCTGAGGAACTACACTGTTTGGTGGAAGAAGAATATTTTTATTAATATCATTACATTTTATTTGCTTGGGTTTATTTGATGTTTTATAAAAAGCAATAAGCCCTGTGAAGCTTCTAGGAGCTTATTGCTTTATTACATTAACACACAACCAAATTTTTAATTTACAAGGTAGAGTTGTACCTAAAGTTATAAACTCAAGTCTGATATCAGTAAAGTCTGGATAACAGACTTTTCCACGGATAAGACCAGCATTGCCGATTACATTTTTTTTTCTTTGTTTGTGTAAGACCATGTATTGTCTAATCAGGCTTGTTTGTGATTCATAGTTCCCAACCTTAGCATGCTCTCCATAACATCAGAAGTGCTCTTGAACCTCGTCTCGTTTCACTTCTATTGGCTTAGCTTGGTGAAAAACATACTGCTGTCATCTTGAGACAAAACAAGAACTGCAACTAAAGATTTGGTTCCTCCTTATAGAGAAAATAATAAGCTCAACTATTTCCAAATATTTTGATGAAGTCAGATGTTAACATACACTGTTCAAAAGTTTGGGGTTAGTTTAAATGTTTTTGAATAAAGTCTCTTATGCTCACCGAGGCTGTAATATTTTGAAATATTATTGCAAAGCAAAATAACAGAAATAATTTCAAATATTATGACCATATTTAGAATAACTGTTTTCTATTTTAATATATTTTTAAATGTAATTTATCCCTGTGTTTAAACTTTCAGCAGCCATTATTCCAGTTTTCAGTGTCCCACGATCCTTCAGAAATAATTTCTTCTTATTATAAATGTTAAAAATAGTTTTTTTTTACTTTAAAGGTGTTGATGGCGCAGTGGATGAGACACATACCTTTGGTGTGAGACACCAATGTGTCCCTGAGCAAGACACTAAACCCCAAGTTGCTCCAGAGATGTGTGACCTCTGACATATATAGCAATTGTAAGTCGCTTTGGATAAAAGCGTCAGCTAAATGAATAATATATTTTTTTCTAAAAAGTGTTTTTTTGTTCAGATTCAGTTGCTGAGGTCAAAGTCAGCTTGTCTTGCAGTAACCTCTGTGCTCTGTGAAAATGATTAAAACTGTCCTTGGGGCCTTCGCTACTCAAAAGGAACATCATAAACATGGGTCAGTCACAGAGCCGGCAGCAGTAAATCACTGTGGTTTCCTGTAGTACTGCACCGTTAAAATGTGCACCTTGTCAGCACAAGGGAAACAGAGAAGGGTCAAACATCTCTGCTCACTGACCCAAGTCAAACTCAAAGCTCCAATGGCACACTGTTATTTAACAGATGTGGAGGAACAGCTGCCCTACTTACACTGAACAAAGGTCATGCATCTATGATGTAACAGGTCAGGGTTGACTCTCACATTAGCAAAAAGAAATAGGAATTAAAACTTTAAACATTGGCAATAAATATATCATGTGAGCCAAATTTAATACTCCAAAATAACATACTGCAAAACATTTGGTCTTCTTCTGCCAATAGGATAAAAGCACATATTTTTACTTGGAGATATTTCAACGTTTCTAAAAGATAGCTTCACAAGCTTAATTTGTATCCGATGATGGGATGAATATTCTTTTATATTTTTATTTTATTTTTAAGAGTAACAATTGAACAGGCCTTATTTATGTGAAATATAAAATCAGTATTTAAAAATAAATGTCAGCAAACACTGCGGGGGATCAAAATGATCCTTACAGTGTATTTTTAAATTTCCAAATTAAGATGAAATGGATTAGTATTTTGGTCTATCCTAAAAAGCTACCGCCTTTGTTCAAATATTAGCAAAGCCTTGTATTTGATTCACTATTAGTTTGTACATGTCATGGATAAACCCAATACTTGCTTTTCAAAGAAAGAAAAAAATTATAAATGGGAAGCACAATTTCTATTTGCTAATTCACTTTAATATTAACAAAAACTTTGACCCAAGCAGATACACTTGAAATTAAAACTAACCTATTGCACAAATTCACTATAGGACATGATCTGTTGGGATTTATTTAAAATAGATTGCAGCATTCAAGATAAAAGGTGAAGACCGCCAGCACAGATGCTCCAGAGAGTCACACAAACAAGACACCAAGGGGGTGGACAAAACTGCAATCAAAATAAACCATGAGCCTCTGACCGGAACATCTGCAACGGTGTTCAGTGCTTGACGCAGGATCAGTTTTGCTCGTTTCACACACCAAAGGCTGACAAATCTGAGACAGGCCATCTTTGAATACAATAGCGCCCTCTCGTGGACACACAATCAACAGAAACGTGGACCTTACAAACCTACCGTTACACACAAACACACCACGGCAGAAAAATTAATTCTTTACTTAAAGCTTCTATATCTTGGGGACAATGAGCACCATGTCCTCACTTGAATGCATTTGCATACGTCTGAAATAAAGTTGAGATTCAGATACAATGTTTGAACTCTTTCTCTCTGTAGATGCATGTATGTGCATACTACAGCGCAAAACTTTGATCTTGCCTTGGATCGGACTGAATCTGACAAAAAACAGGGAAAATTTGCTATTAGGTCTTCATAGTAAATGTAAAACTCAAGGTAACTTTAAACAGTCCTCATTAGAAACAAATAGAGGATGAGACCAACTTATTCACAAAACATTTTATTTCGAACTGCGCACACAATATGACATTTAACTGCCAACTGTAGAGCTGATGTTGAAGCTCTCCACAAGTATTGGTTTGGCCACTGCAGGTCTTCACATGTGCCCTGCTGGGAGAAACAAATGACATCAAGCACATCCACAATACTGACTGAAAAAGCTTCAAATCACTGTTACATTACATATGCCTAATATTGATTCATGTACATTTTATTTTGGGGAACACACAGTAATCTAGCACACAACAGAGTTATTTAAAATAATCTGAACACGGAGAGATAAGTTTAAATATTAGGCACCTTTCAGTCATATTAGCGGAGTATTAAAACTAGACATTCGATTCTCATAAGATTTCTGTTTTTTCATTCACTTAGAATTTTTAAGCATCATGACACGAGAATCTGAGGTGATCAATGTATTTACAGCAGTGAATGATGTTTACTGACCTAGCGAAGCCTCCTGGCCTCTCTTTCAGACTCCAGAAGTGTCAGGACATCTCCTTCTCTAACCGGGCCCTTCACGTTCCTGATGATGGATCTGTTGCTGTCATCCATGAACTCAACGCGTACCTATAAAAGTACAACAAGACTTAAAAATTCAGCTAATACTTTAAAATTAATGTGCAGTAGGTGTGGATACAAGCTAGTATATAGTTTCCTGCGAAATATATCGTCACTCTTTTAAGTACCTTTTAATACAACACAAATGTCATTCAATTCCAGGACATAACATAAATGCTATTTTTCTTAATAAAACAATCCGTGATAATGCTGTAACTTATATGACACCGAGCACGAGGAGCTCTGTCTGAGCTCACCTGGGTACACTGTCCCTGCGAGCCAGTTCTTCCCAGCACTTTTGTAACCTGTAACAAAAACACACAATTAACACCAATATAACAGACATTGTTAAACGTGATGTGAGCTGAAAACAACATTATACGCAGCTGTTCGCCATCAAGGCTGCTGAATAGCATTGTGCTAATGCTAAGGCATAAAGGCCAACATTGCTATATTTAGTGTGCTGTAAGATGATTTTAAGATTGTTATATAAGACTTGAAATTATATACATTTCATCTTACACGTAGTATATTGCATAATTCAAACGGGAATATTTAGTAAATCGTTTTTTCTTACTCTGGCGAGCTTGATGGGCTGCACGCGGCTGGCATCCATGATTTCAGCTTCGTTCGGAAAGGAAGTCACGTGGTCTCGACGGGTTTTATATACCGGCAATAAAATGCATGTTTTCAATTGATGAGATTTTATATTAAGTTGTATGTTGGTTTCGTTTTTAAAAATGCAAATAGACAACAAAAAAGACTTTATATTAATAAAACATTATAGTTTTATAGTTACAACAAACCTGTTTCCGGTTCCGAGATCATGAGGGCAAACTTTTATATTGCAGATACAGGACCAAATCAGAAATCACGAATCTGAATATATCTGGAGATACCGTGGTTTTTGATTATGTCAGTCTGGTTATTTTTTAAACATAACTTTAAAAAAAAAACTGATAAATTTCCTTCAGTTTAGTCTGAAGTGAGAAAGCAATTCAACAGTTCTCTACCTATTTTAAGTTTTTCTGCAAGTTATTTACATAACCATGACCATGTTTCGTTTATGTTATTCTAGCTTTTAAACATACGTTTCAAAATACATACAATAAAAAAAATAATTACATAATAATAACGCAGGGTATGTAACACTGAAAAATTGTTTGTAATAAGCGACATCATGCTAAAAGTAAAATAATACACGTCTATAATTTTACACAAAAAATCTATTTCCTTTCTGAACACATTCTTTGAATCTTAAGTAAACAGAAAAGTAGTAAATAAAGTCAGAACGTCTGTAGTATAGCTTTAAATGTAAAAAACAAACAAGCAAAAAAACAAACCTTACATATTATATTTACTTGCCAGAGTTGCACAAAAGGATTTGATCTGAACACACTGAAACTGAAAAATAATTTTCCATTGGTTTAGTCAGAAGTGAGAAAGCAGGTCAACAGTTCTCTATGTATTTTAAGTTTTCTGCAAGCTATTTACATAACTATAACCATATGTTACGTTTATGTTATTTTAGGTTTTGTCTGATCACATTGATGGTGAAATGTGCATAAGAGCACATGCTGAGTCGATATGAAGGTAGATGGAAGAATACAGAACAAGATAAGGAAATTATGTGATTAAAGGATTTTCATATATTTTGCACTGAATTGTTTAAGTATCAGGCTGAGCACAATATTGGACTCATATGTTCTTTAAAAGCAAGATTACCTGAAACTTGCTGTTAGCATTTAACAAAGGTACATTATCCCTGCAACTGCTATTTATCCTTTGCCATTCCTCCTTCAAGGGCTCAATCCTTAAATCACAACACTAATCCTCATGACTGTATTTTTAACTCTGCCGAGGACAGAAAGAACAGCAACGGGATTACGGCATCAGTGAGGTGGGGCAAATCCCAACTCTTGATCTTCACTTGAGCCGAAACAAATACAGTTGCTTTTTCTTTCTGTCTTTTTAGAAGGTATATTGCTAACTCTAAAAAACTAGAAGCAGTGGAGTAATTTTTTCTGCATCTATCTGGGAATTTCCTCGAAGCTGCAATCCAATACGCATTTTAAAGGGAAGTGGGATGTCCACGCTTGGAATGTAAAGACTGCCATTTTTCCTAATTTCTAACAAGAATTGAGTCTCTTTTTAGTTCTTTACCCATTCCTCAAGTAACCACAATAATGGATAATCCAAGAAGACATCTGAAGAAGCTGAAAAAGAGACGTTCAAGTCTTTTTGCAAGTGTTAAACTCAATGCCAGCTTTTCACAGAGTATAGAGGAAGAAGAGAGTGCCTTTCCTTTTTCACAAGACAGCTCTGTGAAACCTTGGACGTCGATGGACAACCTTGATACTCCACCTCAGGCAAGTGACAAAATAGTTCAAGAAAAGAGGAAAGGCAGTGAGACTGAAGCAGCAAAGATGCCACACCGTCATTCAACTGTGATCAATGTTAATGTAGGTGGAAAAGTCTTTACAATTCCCAAGCACCTGGCTATCAGATACCCTAAAACCAGAATAGGAAGCTTAGCCCTGTGCAGAGATCCCGCCAAGCAGCTAACGCTCTGCGATGACTATTGTGTGCTCACGAATCAGTTTTTTTTTGACCGGGATCCTACTTTCTTCCACTACATCTTCCATTTCTATTGTAGCAATGTATTATGGGTAATGGAAAGTCTTTGCCCTGTCAATTTTGAGGAGGAGATGCAGTTTTGGGGCCTGCGCTTGAGGGACACTCCTCGCTGTTGTCGCATTCTCTACGAGGAGAAACTAGACGAGATAAGAGACCAGCTCAAAGTGAACAGGGAGCTTATGGCAGAAATCGAGCCCCAGCATAGTGAGAAGGGTTTCAAAACCATGTTTTTTGGTGGCATTCGTAAGATGCTATGGGACCTGATGGAGAACCCATACTCCTCGATGGCTGCTAAGGCCTTTGCTGTGTTCTCCAGCCTCTTTGTGCTCATCTCCATTGTAGCGATGACTCTAAATACTGTGAATGAACTGAAAGATTATAAAATCTATGGAAGGACCTACATGGAGTGTGTGGAGATCACTTCAATTCTCTTCTTCACCTTTGAGTACTTCCTTCGCTTGCTGACAACTTGCAACGTCAAGCACTTTCTGAAGAGTGCCCTTAATTTTGTAGACTTAGTGGCTGTCATGCCTTACTTTATCCAGCTGGTATTTGAGGCGTTTGCTGACCAGGAAGATCTCAGCGTCCAAGATGATCTGAAAACGATGTCGAGAGTTAGCAAAGTTAGCAAAGTGCTAAAAGTTGTCAAACTCATGCGAATCTTTCGCATCCTGAAACTGGCGAGGCACTCGACGGGCATGCGGGCCTTTGGCTTCACTCTTCGCCAGTGTTTTGAGCAGGTCTGCTGCCTGTTTCTGTTCATTATCATGGGGATCTTCACCTTCTCTGCCCTAATGCACTCAGTGGAACAAGATGTTGCAGGAACACCATTTAGCAGTATACCAGATGCCTGGTGGTGGGCAGCGGTGAGTACGTCTCAGATTTTCTCAAAACATTGATCCCAATTAGCAGAATTGCAGTATAATTCATTTATTCAAATAGATGGCTAAAATTATGCAGAGATCCAAACGCCACACCGTGGCATGTAGTTTTAAAATCATGGCTATTATTAGGACTTTGCTGCTATATCAGCCTTCTTTAATCTGGGAAGGCTTTTAACTCAGTGTTAGAATGTGGCTCTGGGGATTTGCTTCCGTTCAGAGACAAGAGCATCAGTGAGGTCAGACACAGATGTGGGGCGACTGAGTGGGCTCACGGGGGACCAATGGTGATCAGGTTTGGGTTTTATACAGGTCATTCTTCCAAACAAAAGTGTTGTTATTGTAGACCAAAATTATATTTAATACAACTTTGAAAAATAGTCATTGAAATTAAAGTGAAACAAATATAAATATTGGATAAAAAAATAAATAAATATATATATATATATATATATATATATATATATATATATATATATATATATATATATATATATATATATATATATATATATATATATATATATATATTAGCTGAAAATGTTGCTGTCAACAAACTGAAATATGTTTAACTACTAAAACGAAAAATTAAAATTTAATTTAAGATAGTAGAAATATATATTTTTTTATAAAAGCACATTACTTAGCACAAAATTACTAAGACTGAAAATATAAAAATAAAAGCTATTTCAAAGTATCAATATACTATGATAGTATTTAAATAATACTAAAATAACATTGCACTAAAGCCAATAAATAGTTTAGTTGGTTAAGAAGCTTTTGTTTTGCTGTAAGGATACTGTGCAAATGTATTCAGAATGTACACATATCAGTATAGGATGTGGTTTAAATAGCCAAATCTGTTCATTCTGTTCTGTACAAAGCTTACATACTTAACCCATTTTTATGCACACACACACACACACACACACACACACACACACAATAGATATAAATAGATATAAATAAATCACTTGCGTGTGAGTGTTTTATTATTGTTATCGTTATCATCATTTGCTGTGGCTGTTGTATCCTTCTATCCTCTTTAAATTGTTAGTCTTTATCCTCTGGCAGCTGTGTTTAATCTTGTATAATACCTTGTAATGCCGCTCAAATGGAGGCATCCACGCGGATTGGAAAAGTTAGATTAGTTTGGAACTTTCTGGACGTTAACTAAGTTGACCTGCTTGCAAAATTTTGAGCTGAACTGATATGGAAACATAATTCTCTTTGGCTTCTTTCCTGGTCTTTCATTAATATTTTGTCCAGTATTTAAATAGTCGTTGTTTTAATATCGTCTTTCTTTTACTCTATTACAGGTGAGCATCTCCACTGTGGGATACGGAGATGTGGTCCCCATTTCTTACTCTGGTCGAGTGGTAGCCTTCGGGTGCATATCTTTTGGTATTATTCTGAATGGAATGCCAATCTCCATCCTGTTTAACAAGTTCTCTGACTATTATGCCAAGCTGAAGGCCCAGGAGGACACTAACACAAAAGTGCAACAGGGCTTGAACCTCAAAAAAAGACTGCAAAGAAAATTTGCGAACTGCTTCGAGCCCCAATCTGAAGAATCCGATGAGGACAATAGACATCATATTGGTCAGTGTCATCACTAAACGTCCTTGTCACCCAAACTGCCTTCACTGCCCTTGAACAGAGAGCTCAGGTTCCCAGCCTGCCTTGAATTAAATCGGGATTTAAAAGATGAGTGTACGCCAGGTTAAAGTAAATTAAGCCGTTAGCTTTAAGATGGCTTACAAATGGCATGTCGCTGAGGATCTTTGGCGCACTACCTCGTGCTGATTTTCAGCAGCATCTGTTCATTTCAGGAAACAAATGGATTCAGATAAAAAAGGTATTACATCACAGACTGCAGACTATTAATTGCAACATCAACACAGACTGGTGGAAGTGCACTGTACAGATAAATACATATAAGAATCCTGAAGTTCTGAAGATGTTTCTTCCTCAATTAAAATAAAAAGGATTTCCGTGGATCAAGTGAGACTTACGTGGCCTTCAGACACCTTTGGTGTATTTGGAGTGTTGCGTTCACATATTTTCTATTCTAGGTCAAGTGCATTTAAATGCTATGACTCTCAAGGACTGATAAAACTGGAATAATAATAATAATAATAATATTTTACATTTACCTTTATTTTAGATTAGCCTAACATATGTTTGGGCTGTTTTTGGAAGTTCTGAAGAGTGATTTCCCATACTGTTTTATTATTTGTAATGATTTTTATTTATAAGACCATATCAACAGTAAGTCAGAGGACACAATAACAAATTTCTTGTTCATTTCTCCCAGTATAATCATATATTTTTCCTATAATACATTATATCATCATATCATCAAACTTTTAGATAACATAGGGCTCTGTGTCACATGACATATTCCTGCAACTTGCATATACTGAAAAACTAATAAAAGATATGAAAATTTGGCTCATAAGATAGAACTAGTTCATTGTATGTATCTCGCTATATAAATAATTCAGTATAATCATTACTTAAAAATCTTTAGGCTCCATGAAACTACATGAAACAAGCAACATTTTCTGTATTTAGCCCATGCACAATGTGAATCTCAGAGGAGCTGCTTTCGTTTGGCTTAGTATTAATGGCTTTGTTTGTATTGCTTTAAGAGTTTTCCCATGAACATCTTTATTTTTTTATTTATTTTTTTTTGTCTTTTCTGAAGACAATCGAAGTGCTAAGTGAGCACGTAAGCTACCGTCTGTGAGAAGTCAAGCGTCTGACTTAATGTCTAATGGGATTTAAGGATCAAGAGGACCCGTGATGCCAATGTTTTGAGTGAAATGTTCAACTTCAATTAAGGGATTGTAAAGACAGGAGCCATGGACAGTTGCATGTTAGTGGCCTTTGTTATAAAGGAAAGGTCATCCTCTGCCACTGACAGCAGGAATTACTGCATAACGGTCATTTATGGGATCATCTAGTGAATTCAGACAATACTGGAATAACTAATGTCTTTTTTCTGTTATTTATTACATGTTTCTCCTCTGTTGCTTAACCCCCTGTGCTTAATCCACACCAACAGCGAACACAAAATTCATCAGTATTTCAAATCAAAACGAATTCAAGAAAGTGCCCTGCATGTCTTGCATAATCTTTTTAAAGATCTTGATGTATAAAAGTATGAAGATGAGATGACCACCAATTTCCTGTTAAAACATTTAAAGATAACTTAAAGATTCAAGATGATGCATACTGTATATCACAAGATATTATTAAGGGAATTAATAAATGATTGCATTTAGCTGGCCTATTGTTTATTATAAATGATCAAGATGTTTGAAATGACTAATTCAAAATGTATTAAATAATTACTACATTCATTATAATAATTATCAAAATAAATGAGAAAAAAGCTAGCGACAACATTCCACTAGGGGGCTTCTGTCTCATTCACTTTTCACTAAAAAAAAAAAAAAAAAAAAAAGTATATTTTTTATCCTAGCTATCCAAATGAATTAATGTGTCCACAGATACATTCCATTAACATATAGACCTTAAAAACATTTAATAACAAACTAAATTAAAAAAATTAAATTCACAAATCATCTAAAGACCAAAAATTTGATTTAGACGGTTTAGATAGAATAATTAAAAAAAATGTGATCTTTGGATAAAAGGTCCGTATTAATATGAGCATAACCATTAAATTAATGTGTTTAGATGAGTTAGTGATATCTGTGGCTAATATGGAAGTGTCTTATCCATTTTTTCCCCTAATATTAAAAGTTCACGTTCATTGACGCATTTCTCTAAACTCATAAAAGAGATATAATAAGGAAATACGAAAAATGTGACCAGCTATCACTATTTTCCTTGAAAATGCCTTACAATATATCACAGCTGACACGTTTTATCTGAAATACGTTCCAGCTTGAAGGCCTAAAAGATCAGAACGTGATTTTCTTCATTCAAGGCCAGATAGATGCTTGTAAAAACATGTGTGCCAAGGGTCTGATGGGGGGTATAAAAACCCCCAAACTGGTTTTGGTAGATAGCCTGCTGTACCTGAACACACTTGAATATTGTTTGTTTCAATCTAATCACCTCAAGAAACAACATGAACATGAAGGGGTTTGCATCTTTAGCTTTTTTAATTATTCTGGAGATTTCCAAGACTGAGAGTCAAGATGTACGAGTGAAGCTTTGTGGTCGTGAGTTCATTCGGATGGTGGTCACATCGTGTGGAAGCTCGAGACTCAAAAGGAATTCACCTGATTCAGACCTTCACTTCGCAAACCCCCATAGTAGGTTTGCCTTGTTCTGACATTCATGTAGTTATCAGTTCATTAACCTTTTATTTACTCTGTTCTGTGTGTTGATATATGAAAATATCTCATGCTGATATGATCTGTCCCTTTTCAGGGAATCTACAAAACTGGCTCAACAGCGCCCTCGTTGCGCAGAAAGGGACCCTGAC
The DNA here is from genome assembly GCF_003368295.1 of Carassius auratus. Lineage (NCBI taxonomy): Eukaryota > Metazoa > Chordata > Actinopteri > Cypriniformes > Cyprinidae > Carassius > Carassius auratus. The sequence continues at coordinate 15,037,356 of NC_039244.1, read as the reverse complement.
TGCTGAGGAGGAGCAGTGGAGGGAGCACGAATCCCCCGAGAGCGCGGCAGAGCATCTAGTCCCCGACCAGCAGCACATAAGCCCACCAGCAGAGCATCTGGAACACTCCAGCACTGTGCAGGATCTCAGGATGTCCTCCAGGACCCGCCGTGATGTCGGGCCAGCGGGCGTCTGCTGCACTTCAGGATGCACTATGAGTGAACTGATTCAATACTGCTAAACTCACACAAGCTCTCCTAGGACGGATATAGAGCCCTAAAGAGGTCCTGAAGCTGCCTGTGGTATAATCAATTATGTTTCATTAAACACTGCATCTAAGTTACCTCAACTGTGTTCCACTGTTGTTCATAGTCATTAACATGGCTTCATTCCTGTACCTAACATGAACTAACAATTAAAATAATTCTAAATTATTTATTCATCTAAAAATGTTAATTTTAGCATTCACTGATAAACTATTGTAATCAAAAAGCTGTAACTGTTACTGTAATATGCTTTAACACACCTGAGCTAACATGAACTAAAAATGAACAGTAGCATTTTTATTAACTAATGTTAGCAAAGATTAATAAATACTGTAACAAATGTATTTCTCATTGTTAGTTAATGCACTAATGGGACCTTGTGTGGATATACATATGCAATTTAATGTGTTAATTTAAAGTGCTGTTTGTTATAGACATATATGATGGCTCATATATATATATATATATATATATATATATATATATATATATATATATATATATATATATATATATATATATATATATATATATATATATATATATATATATACAGAAATTATAGATTGGTGGTATATGACTGATCAGTTATTTCAGTAGGACAGGTGACATTGACAGGGGCTTCTGTGCAATGAATCCAAACAGTGTAAGATAATGTCAGTATAATTGTTGATTTTTTTTTTTTTTGGTGAACATGCAGGCTGTATATTTAATCAATAACAACAAAAATAAACTCTAAGAATTCAAACTGTAAACAGCGTACCATTTTTTTTTTTACAGTTAATAATATTTGATTAATTCATCACCGAAATACAAATGAATTGTGCTGGTGTAATCTGTATTACATTTTTTGTAGTAGGCTAGTTCAACATTCCATATTACAAACTTACCCCTTGAGGGTATCACTAGTAGTAAAAGCATTACTTACTAAACACACCTCCTACATCAGTCAAACCTCTTTCTGCTGAACCTACACTGGGACGAAATCTGCAGCAGACTTCTACCTGACAGTCAAAGTGGCATTATGTCATGAAAGTGTGGACTCAGAGGAAGACAGAGAGGGTTTAGGATGAGACTTGAGACAGGGCCTGTGCAGGGCTGTTCGATTCTGATTCCTGGTTCTGGAATCGATGGGATTCGATCCAAGAATCAATTCCCCACTCTTGTTTTCGATTCATGTTTTTTTAGATTGAAGGAACCTCTCTCACCATGACTGTACTACATATAAAGGTCGTAGAAAGTAGCCTTCTCAAAATATGAAGATTTATTTGTAAAAATTATGATACATTTCTATAGCTCTGATTGATTTTTAAAATTTAGTTTTGTCTGCAATGCCCATGAAATAAGTCATAGCCCACAGCAAAGCAGTGGACGTGTGTTTATTACATGAGTGGAACAAGACATGAAGTGTCTAAAATACATATGCACAGTTAAGCTGATTAAGTTAACTTTATCTGTATGCTTTGCACAAAATTAACAAACTGTACACTGAAACAAAATAACCAGAACATTCACAACAATACTGATATAAGTGCTTGTAGTTCATCTGTTTATCGTTTTCTTTCAGAGTTTTCATTGGCTGATAGAAATGTAAAAAAAAAAGGCATTTTATTTAAGATGGAAATAGAATCAAGACCCTCAATCACGTCGTGATTTATTCTGTCATGAAGTGCTCAAAATTGTGGACAACATAAGACAGTTCGACCATAAAATAACTTCTGAATTTTTTTTTGAACTGGTTCATTAAAACAATCTGTCTGAAAGAACATTTTAGTGGAAACAAATCAGACTTAATCACTGTTGGTTAGTAAAAGACAGATTAATGGGTGCTTCTCAAATGGAAACTACATCCTCAAACTCGGACAACTCGGTACAGACTCATTTTCTTTCAGTTTATTCTAGTGAATTTAAATGTGTGCATCAGATGTGTCCTCCAAAACAGGCCAAAGGAAGAGTGTAAAACGAAGGCTGCTCAAGGATCCTTTAAATTGAAATGGCCTCGAGCAAAGTTTTATGACGTAGCAGCCGAGATATGCAGCTTTCGTAGGATGCAGCCTTCCTTTTTTTTAGAGACACTCATAGATAAGCTTGAACTGAAAAAGGCTCTGAATGAGGAGTTAATTCCCATTGATGGGATCGATTCCAACCTTTGGAATTGACTCTTGATTTCAATCATCCAAGACCACACCAAGCATGAGGTAGAACAATACACAATTCCCAAACATTTACATTTTATGATATGATGATGAACAGATCGGGATGCACTTATGCACCTTAAAGAAGTGCTCAAAACAGCTAGGGTCAGCCATAGGTGCCTGTGAAGGGCTACCATGAACTCCATGAAATGACCGATGGCTTGAGCAGAGCGCTTTATAGCCCTTAGCAGTGTGTCATAGAGCAAAAGTCTTTCAATGCATCCGCATTCATGTCGCTTCTGTTCAGGGACTGTAGGAGCTTAACTTGAAAAACCTGCAGCACTACCATCGTGTGCCGCTTCACCAGCAGAAGTGTCAAACTGGTCAGCGAGGTGGGCAGTCAGTATGCAAGCTTGCAAGTGTTCTGCATCATGCGTGGCTGAGGAAGGAAACAGATTCGGGGCGAAGATGAGGTATATGCTCATTTTACCGTGGGGCTCCGCTTCGTCCATGTGGGAAAACATGCATGGCCTGTGTGGAAGTGTGGACATGCATCAACTGGGTTGCAGAACCACGACTTCACCACCTGGACATCCGGGAAGAATGGAATCTTCTTCCTTGAGGCAGCATGGCAGCGACTCGACAGGAAGCACCAGGAGTCGAACTTACTCCTGGTAGGTTCCCCCGGAGCATCCCAGTTGAGGTTGAACTCCTTAACAGCTTTTGTGAGGACCCAAGTGAGCTCCTCCTGGAGGTCTGGGGGACATTCAGTGTCTCGGCTCTCATCAGCAAAAAGGACTGGGGAAAGGGGCGACGGAAGAGGATGACTACTCTGGACCCAGGTGTCACCTTTGCTCAAAGGGAGGGAAGTACACACAGTTGGACTCAGAGTGGGAAGGTTTCAAGATTTTCAGGGAGAGTTTTGTCAAAAAAAGTTTTGCCATAGCCAAAAGTCATAAAAAGAATAAAAATACAGAAGATTACAAATAGGTCAAAAATTTACGGGACCAAAAAAGAAGCAAGACTAAAAGCTTTTCATCTGAGCTTCAAAGTGCTTCTGAAAACATACCCGAGGTAAACAGGTAAAACTACCATGGTTACGCCAAATCTGTCGGAGTGATTTGGAGCTTAATGTGCTGAAAATTCTTGAATGCATGTTTACAGTACTTTTTCTTGTGCTGAACCAGCCTAACCAAACAATTTTATTATACCCCCGCTGCCCACTTGCCCATTTAAGAACACCAAAATGGAAATGAATTAATTTCAGTTGGTATTTAGGTATAATTTCACATTATGGCTAACACAAATTGTCTCTTTAGTTTTCTTACCTTGGAACTAAATGAACTGACTAAATGATTTACTGTAGTAGCATCAACTGTAACCATGTTGTTTTGCCTGAGATGTGGTAAATCCATGTTGAATGCTATAATATTAATATAGTCCTATACTGTATTCACAAGTTCACACTTACATATAATTGGATTGAGCAAATAGTAATCATTTTTGGCTGTCCTGAGGGAGTGCTCAGAGCCCATAAAATAGCCCAAACCCAAAGAACCCCCTATCCCCAGTCTAGGATGAGAATAGTTAAGAGTGAGGAGTTGGGGTGGAGGAGGGATGACGGAAAACCGTTGTGAGACAAGGTGAGTTGGCTGTTTTAATAAGAGTAAAATATCTACTCGCAGTGTTAACACATTTATATTTTTTATGGTTTTACATTCGTACAGATACTATTACTGTTACTGTTATTAATAAAAATACATGTAAATGCATCCAAACTCAAACAGTGCTTTACTGTCAAAAATCAATTTCCATGAGAAATATGTTTTGTGATATTATAAGTAATTGGTCTTATTTATGAAATACAATAGTAATATGGTAATTATTATAATTTTGCATTTTTTTGGGTGGCACTACTTCTCTCATTTGTTAGCCTGAAGCCCTATATAGCGTCATTTATTAAAGAAAGAAGACATCTTGTGAAAACTTGATTACTGTATTTAAAAAAGCTTATCAGCATATATGCTCTCTGTTTTTCCAAATCCTACATCCCATCCGCAGCACAAACAGACTTCACCCACTCCCACTCCACAGTCCTCTTATCTGCTTTCCTGCCCCTGCACTTCCCCTCTGAGTGAGTGGGTGTTTTCACTACAGCTGCCATGCATAATTAAGGTTGCAGTGGAGGTGTACTGCAGTGGTGCTGAGCTGCAACACCGTTACAGGCCGCTGCAACGGTCATGCCTCACAAGCAGTGGCGTGCAAGGGGGGGTTGGGTCTCAAGCCCATGCCTCTTTAATCGTTGTTGCTAAAGTGCCCTTTTGATCTAATATACATGCCCACGGACCGCAATTGTACCCTCGTAATGCAACTTCTCTCCAGCCCCTCCAGAGGTCCGTGCACGTCACTGCTCACAAGTGACCATGTTATACACCATTCCTTCAGTTGTTGCTCAGAGAGCAAGCAGGATGATTAGATTCTTACTACTTGCAGTTATATAGTGCACACATTGTGAGGGATGTCCTCACAGGAGATATCTTAATAGGCTCTGCATCACTACTGAGACTTGATCACCAAGTGCTCAGTGGTCCCTCTCAGCAATCAAGAGAACACAATTCATTAATATTAATTGACTGCTGTCTTCCACGCATATGTTACAGATTAATGCAGTAAGCTACTGCGGTACAGTGCTGAATATTATTTCATCAGCAATAACCTGATGACTCTTTGAATTGCTGCCAGAGATACATGTTTTTTGGTAAAATAAAAGGAAAAAATAAACCTTGATGCAGCTGCAGTTTATCATAGGATTTCTGCAAAAACAACAACAAAAATCCCTGCACAACAAGTAATAAACAAATGATAAGTATTCAAGTATTCATAAATCCATTGTATAGAGATTGCATCTTCCATGCAGAACCCACCAAATAAATGTACTAAATTTACTTTAAATTTCCTTGATTTTGTAAAAACAATTTTGCATTTCATATTGACTTTTAATATTTTTAATATTTCCCTTTGATTCCAATATTATTTATTTATCTATCTACGGATGCTTTTTTAAAAAGGAATACTTTCACCTGAAAAATTTCTAAACGTTTTAGGTTGAATAATGAACGTCCAATGACTTTCCAAAAACGATATATTATTTTGTGTTATGAAGTCATAAAGGTTGAGAACATCAGGGTGAGTACATTATGGAAAGTCTACAATAGTTAATCAGGATAGTCATGAAAAGACTTTGAATGATATCAGATATGTTTTTGAATGCCTTCCGTTCCAGTCAGGCGAATTTTAAGATGATTGACTCTCATTCCCTTTCAGGTGTGCAGCTGTGAAAGTCATAGAGAGGGCTTAATTAGGACATCATAAATTCCTGCAGAGTACATTCACATAATCTTGTGTGAAAGCAGATTTCACTCCAAAAACGAGAGTAGTACTGTTGCTAAGACTTTATGTGAGGAAAATTAGGGTATAATTCCAACAAGAAAAGGACACCAACCATGACACTCAAAAGAACCTGCCAAGCTCTTTGTAAAAGTCATGCATAAAGTCTTTCTCCTTGTCTCAATATGCACTGCAGATAATCAAGGCTAGACATAAATAAGCCACTGTATCCTTACCATGGGATGTCTTCAGTGAAAGGAGACTGTAATTATTGGAAGGTGAAAGATATGACATTGCTATCAAATAAAATCACCTGAACAATCGGTTCATTCTCTTTCGCTTCTGCTGATCTTCTGATGCAATAATGTTAACGGCTGACTTCAGTTTTATTCCAATAGCCTCATCAGACCGTGGCACCCTGCTGTTTCCCCACAAAATTATTCGCACCCTCTTTGGTAATAAAGTCACTTTGAGGTTGATTAACACAAACAATTGAATCCCATTAAATTCTGGTTTAAGTGACAGGCTGCTTGTAGCCTATGTCAAATAATGGCCCCTGGGCAAACCTCATGCACAAAGGTTTCTAATCCTCTTAAAGATAATTAAAAAAGAGTCATAATTTACTCTCAACTCTGATGCACCTTCCACCACTGTGTAAGCTACAGTTGTGTTGTGTAATATTATTTCCATCGCATAACTAAACCTACAGATTCATTAAGAGTGAAGGAAGACAATCAAGAGATATTTGAAATGAGGAGAAATCGTTGATAGCATAACTCAGATAACACTGCAGAGAGAATAATGCCATGACTGGGCCTGTACCTGACTTTAAAATTTCCAATAAAACATGCAACTAAGTTGATGTTCCACACTAATGTTGTCTGTCAGATTAAATGAACTGTCAGGCTGCAAACAAGTGCAAACTGCCCGTCATTCTGAGACATCCACCACACACTCCTGCACTGCGCAAAGCATATTCACCAGTACACACAATACAGGCTCCACAACAGCAGCAGTGTATCACTAAAGGATGTTATGTATCAGCAAAAGATTCATTCTCTAATGGCATTTCTCTAAAGGGGAACTGAAACACAATAAGCATTTTAAGCACAATAAAAATAACAATATGCTATTCCAGAATTTAATAGGCTACAAACATCGTTAAAAACATGCTGAAACATATTTGTTCACGTGCTACAAAAATATATATTTGTTATATAATAGCTCCATGCATTTCTAAAAAACCACGAGGATGTAAAGGCAACAAAAGTCCTTATAAGACAACAGCAAAATGGTGTCTCCATCAATGGTGCGTCCATATGTAGAATCCTTTTCTTCCGAAAGCTGCATGAGCATCATTCTAGGATCAGTTTTGCTGCGGTTTGTGCGTGCACGGGAACCCCCGAGCCCCCACCCTATTCATCCACCCCCGCTAGTCTCTCAACAACCAAGATCTAAAAATAGAACAGGGATCCCCCCCATCAGTTTACAACACGTCACAAGGTCATATAACCCTCCTCTCACGATCCTCAAACAATGCTACGGCGTGACGGTCTAGTGTGGATCTTGCGACCAATGAACTATTTGCTGCACGTGAAAAACACGTTGGACGCGTGGATTTTTGCTTTCCCCCCTCAATTAGTCACGACGTATATAGCCTAATTAACTATTCCCCGTTTGAGATACCTTTCAAGAGGCAAACGTACCATTTTTGGAGATGAAAGTGAAGGGGAGACACGGAGAGTTCTCGCGCCATCGGGCGCATGCATATTCGCGCGCTGGAGGGCATGCCCGTCACCACTAGACCGAGAATTTCCACACAGGACAACGAGGAATTGTGTCGGTGTGGGCTTTCTTTTTTTCTTTTTTTTTTCGGGAAAACAACGTCCGCTTTTTATTTCAAATTTGTTTATATGTGTGTATTTTATATTATTTTATATAGAGTGCTGATGTCATTGTCAGGAGCATTCAAAAGGATCTGAATGAAGATGTGTAAAAGTGTAAGGTAAGATCGTGGCGATTCTGTAACTTACTGGACATTTAGGATTTAATGCCACAGCTCATGGCTTACACTTGGTATTTCATGTGAATCCATCTGTTATTATTAGCCTTAAAATGGCAGACCAGAGGTGATGAAAGAAGGGTTCTTCTCAAGGCCTTTGAAGCATATCTTTGTGATGATTTATTCTGACCTATCTTCATGTTGCCCTTTCATTTATACAGACAACCTTTGTCAGGCAAGATGAAAAATATGTGACACCCTCCACCCCTCTATAAATCCAAGCAAGCGTCTTCTACTCAGTGTTCGTTTGATAATCACATTTGGTGAGGGCTTTTTTTCTTGGTGATTTATTTATTTATTTATGTTTTGTGTTAAGTTATGCTTTTCTTTTGTTTCGAAACTATAGTGACATTATAACTAAATCTATTTCACGTAAAAAGCTGATCAGTATGAAAATATTCTCTATTGTTCTTGACAACTGCAACATTAATAAAGCTACAAAAAGCAAAATACATTTGTAAATAAATTAAAATGAAAAATGCATTTCTTAACCAGTGTGAGTGATAGATCCAGGCTGAAAGGGTCCAAAATGATTCAAGCTAAAATGCAAACACTACATCAAGGCTTTCTGTTTTTAACAAACAAATCCTTCAACTCTTTAGATTTCTTGCTTTTTATACTGGCATAAAATGTTCAATTTTAATATGTGCTTGAGCAAACTGAATGTAATTCTGTCTTAAAATGCAAGCATATCTGGTGTATTAGGTCTGGTCCCCGTCCTTTCCCACTGGGCATTTATAATAATCTTTGTGGATCACGACTCATGTCAGCTCAGTTCAGGTCCTTCATTTCCCCTCAAAATATCTGTGTATGTGAAAGAACTGATTTGTTTTATCATCCTGATTATATTCCATAGATTGAATTGCTCTGTGATGCGTGTTTTAGAGGTAACGTCTCTCAGTCAGTCAGATGGGATGGGACTGTATGCAGGATATTGAATTGTGCATCCGTCCATTGCAAGCATTGACAGCAATGTCTGCCTGATTCTTATTCCAAATGAGAGGCATTTGAAGCATTACATATGTTTGTGTGAGAGAGATTTACATTTTCACACTGGCTGTCGTACTTCATTTTGGGATGTACTACAGCAGACCAGCCCTTGCTGTTAAATTCTTCTCTGTTCATATGAGTAAAATTCTATACAAAACTACAGAGATGTTTTTTCCTGATAAATTTGATAACAGTATGTATAACACTGTACATTGTGCTCATAATACAGTAATGGAGTTTGAATCTTGCAAAAAGTATGGACAGGATCGCAAAATGCCTTGACATTTACTTTGCATATATCTTGCCATCTGACATGCTGGGACTAAAACTCAACCAATATAAAATAATGGGATTTTGAAAATGTAGCTTTTTATTTAAAATTTAAAAAGTATCAAAATATTACAACAGTTACAATTTTCGATTCAGTTGCAGTTTTCTATTTAATAGTGTGGTTGATACAGTTTATATAATTATATAGTTTTATTTAGTTGCCATATCCTATTAATAAATCTGGTTAGATTTAATAAGTTGTAAGAGCCTACTTACTACATAGGAGCAAATAATATTTTTTTTTATATTGTTTGGTGCTTTCTGTTATCTGTTAGGGTTAGGGTTATCTGTTTTCTTTTTACTAAGCAAATTCGGTTCCATAAACATATACTTCACACAGATCTTTCTGTATTTATAGAATTTAGATTAAAGTTATTTCTAATATTGTTTTCTATTAAGCTGTTTTTCATGTGGGGACCGTTAGTCCCTGGACAGTAGGGGATTTCAGGTTTCAGTGACCTTGTCTTTTTAGTCCTCACAATGGAAGCAATACCTGATCAACAGCTCTCATGGTT